>NC_061100.1:138501895-138535647 GCF_015104395.2 Macrobrachium nipponense | reverse complement strand
TTTGCAATAACTATCTGTTTTCTGTTGTGTAAAATTCTTTTAACCATCTTCCTACTTTATCCACGATATTGTGTTTTCTAATTTTCTTCCGCTAATATATTATGGTCTACTTTATCAAAAGCTTTGCAAAGTCTAAATAAACCACATCTGTTTCATTTCCGCTTTTCATATTTTTGAATATGTTTTTCACGGTGGACTAACAGTTGGGTTTGTGTACTTTTTCCGGGTACGAACCATGTTTGTCCTTTATTAAACAAATTATTTTTTATTAAATGTTTCATAATATTTTTCTTCATTACCCTTTCATGCACTTTCATAATATGTGATGTTAGACTCACAGGCCTATAATTACTTGCCTCTAGTCTTGATCCACTTTTGAAAGTAGGGGTAATATATGCTAATTTGTGCTCATCATATATCTTGCCTGTATCTACACTTTGTCTTAATAATATTGCAAGTGGCTTTGCGATAGAATGAACTACTTTCTTTAACAAAATAGCAGGAATCCATCAGGCCCTGCAGCAGCGCTCCATTTTTTTAATTTCATTAATAGCCTGCACAATATCAGCTTCATTAATATCTATGTCAGCTAAATATTCACTATTTTCATCCCTTACTTCTATATCATTATCTTCATTATCTATTCTAGGGGTGAAATCTCTCTTATATCGTTCTGCCAGTATGTTGCAAATTTCCTTTTTTTCATTCGTTAATCTCCCTTCAATTCTCAGAGGGCCTATTTCTATTCTTCTTTTATTCATCTTCTTCGCATATGAGTATAATAGTTTGGGTTTTTGCTTGATATTTAATAGGGTTTTTTTCTTCCAAGTCCCGTTTTTCATTTTCTTTTGATTGTATAATCTTTTGTTCTGCATTTTCTATCTTACTTTTTAGTTCTATAACTTTCCATGCATTTTTTTCTTTTGCAAGACCTTTTTTCCACTTTCTGATTTTTCTGGAACAAGATCCTTCTGTCTCTTGGTATGCATGAATGATGTTTACTTTTCTTCTTCGGTATATATTTTTTCCACTATTATCTCCAATATTTTATATAAATATCTCCGTATTTACCCTTATGTCATCACTTACGAAAATGTTATCCCAATCTTTGTTTAATTCTTCATTAATTTCTGACCATTTTATATTTTTACTGTAGAAGTTGTATTTTCCATATCCTTCCCACTTTTTCATTTCTTGCTTATCTCTATTTTCACTTGCTTTGGAATGAACTGTTAATTCTATGACATTATGGTCTGAAATACTCGCATTATAAACTATTATTTCTTTAACATAATTCATCTCGTTCACAAATACTAGGTCTAAAGTATTTTCCTTTCTTGTTGGCAGGTGATTTATTTGTTGAATGTTGTATTCTAGTAGCATATCTAATAGCTTTCAAATTGCCTCTTATCTTCTGCACTACTATTACTCTCTTTTTTATATGTATAAGTACAACCACAATCTCCTATTCGTTCTTTCCATTCTACGAAAGGAAAGTTGAAGTCACCAGATAGGAGAATAGTCCAGTCCTTGTGATTTCTACATATATCATCCAATTTTTCAATTATTAAGTCAAACTCTTTAGTATTAGGAGGTCTATATATTACTATGTTCATCAATTTTTCAGATTCAAATTCTACCGCTATTAGTTCACATTCTGAGTTACTATATTTCTCATATATTTTTCCTTGTTTTTTGTCTTCCCATATATTGCGGTTCCCCCTTGATTCCTATTTTTTCTATCTGATCTATAAGTTTGGAACCCTTTTTATTTGATCATCATTCCCAGTCTCTTGGGAATACCAGGTTTCACTTATATTCATTATATCTATTTCTTTTCATTTTGGGTTAGTTCTTCTAAGTACTCTATTTTTCTTTTTGAGTTACTCGTAACTAAACCCTGCGCATTCATCACTATGATGGTTTGCGTGTTTTCTCCTTCATTTAATACTGATAGTAATAAGGATTTTCCCATGTCTCTTTCCTGTTCTGGTATGTTGTTCTTTTTTTTCATTTCCGAAATTCTGACATTAAAAAAAATCCAACTTTTCCATAATATTTGATCTTCCTTCATCATAATTATTAATTTTGTGTCTGAATCTGCAATTTTCTCCGTTTCTGCAATATCCTCTTGCAATAATACAGTTATTATCTCTTGAGTAGAATTTCGGAGCTGATGCTTTGAAATTTTTTGCTGACACCTCTGCATATCTCATTGGTGGTTTGCTTTTCTCTTTTACCTGATATTCTTGATTTCTCTCTTTATTTGTTTCTTTCTTATTTTGGATTTTATTACTTGGTTGGTTATTTATTTGATTATGATTCAGGCTACAGGGTGCATATATTTGCATTTTTTGTCGAACTTACATCCTTTTCCTTCTTTAGGTTTTTACATATTTTTGGATGCAGATCTCTGCAATCATCCCCATATCCATCTAAGTATGCACATTTACCATATATTTCATAGTTTTGACATATCTTAGGATGTTTTGTTAGTAACATCTTTCTCCAAATCTGCAATTCCCTCTTTTTAAAAGGTTGCAGATTTTTGTCTTTCTTGTCTATCCTCTTTCCCGTCATTGTATAGATCTGGGTAGAGCCTCTTCGGGATTTGCTTTTCTGTTGTCATATCGTAATTTATTTCTTCGTAGGTATGCTGCTTTATTGCCTCATATGTAGTATCAATGAGTATCTCTGCATCCATACTTTTATCTTGTTCTTTGTTTTCCTTATTTTTTTCTGTCATTTCATTTTTGTTTACTTCTCTTCTTCCGTTTTCTCTTCTTCTTTTTCTTCTTCTTCTTCCTCTTCCTCTTCTTTTCTTCATCCTCAACTATTTGTACATTCAATCTTGATTTAATAACATTGTCTATCCATGATAGACATGTTGAACAAAAAATTGGAATGTGGAGAAGCAACGACCTGAGAAAAGCTGATGAATGGTTTCTGTGGGGTGGCATGATATAAAACTGCATAGAAAGACAAGTCAATGTACGACAGTTCATAGGTCTTTCCAAAGTGCCTTTGTGAAACTGGTTGTAGCCAGTAATATGAGGCGCTAACGAAATGTGCATTCGTATGTGCGTATGCACCTCTTCCTTTTAAAATGTATGATACCCAAGTCTATGGGGGATTTGCATAGAGGCGGCTTTGGAAGAAAGGCAGGATGCCATGGTGCTCGCCGAAAGTCTTTATAATATAGTGCTTGAAATATTCCGGCTGCTTGGGTGAGTTGTGAACTGTTTTAGCCAAAGAGTGGCTTGTGATCTATTTGACATTTTATGGGAATATTCAATCTTTAATCTCTAGTTGTTAAACTTATGTGTGTACTTACGAGTGGTTTTTATGTCTTTGAGGGAGACATTTGGTGTGACCAATACAGTTTAGACATTTTACTGTTGGGGTTTTTAAGTTAGTCAGTAAGACTTGGATAATTGTCTTTTGTTACTTAATAAATGTATTTTTTATAATGCAACTTTCTCATTTTGTTTACCTGTTAGAGTGGAGAGAAAGAGGTGAGGAGAGAGAGAGAGAGAGAGAGAGAGAAGGTCACGAGCCGTTGGTTGCTTAGAGAGATTGTGTATGCCTGACGCTCGGAGTTACACGTTTACCAAATGAATAATGAGGATCATATCCTCATTACAGGTGGTGGCAGCTTGTGAAAAAGCGGTATAAAAGTTTTTTTTTATGCCTGGGAACGCCAATGAAGAGATAGGTGGCCAGTTAAATGTAGAGGGGATTGTTAGATCTCACTTGCTAAGTGAAAGGTTTAGAGAAATATCCATCCGTGGGATGTGGGCAGAGGAAAGAAATTCTATTAGAGTCATCAAAATTGCCCGTACCGAGATCCTCCAGGGCGTGAGAGTAACTCAGTCTGGTTTGTGAGTGAGTGTTTGCCAGGTGCCGACGAAATTCGCGTATTCTACGCAGATTCCAGGGAAGTTTTCTCTTATTTTGAACATGTAAGTGTTACTGTGTGTTTTTTTTTTTAATCCTGGGGGCTTTTTTGAGACGGGTTTAAGAGGTCAAAAGATTTTTTTTTCTATCCCCATAGTAGCAAAGTGACATGTTTTCTTTATTTGCGCGTGTTTATAATAGACGTATTCGTCTTTGTTTAACACATAAGGGTGTATAAAGATGTTTTTTATGCATGCGAACTGTGTTTGGATAGCATATTTTGCTTGGAGACAAAGCGCCCACCATTTCCTACGGGCTCAGCACATTTCTGCTAACCGGCGCAGAGAGGCGCATTGCAAGGGGAGTATGGCCTGCCTCGGGGATAGTGCATGGGGGGTTACTACTGGCCTGCAAGGTGTTCTATCGCTTGACTGAGGGGTGTTTCAATGCTCAGTGGGGGGAGAAACTTTTTTTTTTCTCAGTGCGGGTGAACTCCTCCTTCCTTTTTTTTTTTTTTTTTCGGGCTGTTGGAAGACGAGTCTGGCCTTGACAATGAATGCTAGGATATCAGCTGATTGATTAGTTGATGAAGTGAAATGCCCGTAGAGTCTTTTTTTTTAGAAAAGAGATTTTCTTTCTCTTGGATGAAGAGAAAAGGAAATAAAAAGAGATTTTTCTTTCCCGTGAATGAGGAGAAAAGTAAATAACATGCACGGGATGTGTTGTATGTTTTCCTTATGCCTTGGAAGACACAAATATAATGGGGATACACAGATTATTATTTTTTTTATTGTGTTGGAGGGATACTTTTAAAATGCCGATGATTGTTGTTGCGTCTGTGTTTGGCAATGGTGGTATATCATGGGGGTCAGAATTACTGGTGTAAGCTATTTGAATTTCACCCTTACTTGAGATCTTTGCAAGAGAATTTGTTACTATGGAGAGTTGTTTATTATCAAATAATTGTTATTGTATGAGATGTGTCACGGGAGGGTTGCTTAAGTATAATTATCATGACTTGGGACTTGTTTTACGAGAGATTTGAGATATTTCATGGGAGATTATTTTATAATTATTACAGATAATTATTCATGGAGAATTATTACAATGAATTAATGGGAGAAGTCTTGTCTTAATTATTTGTTGAATTTTTGTAACTTTGGAGAATATTTCGGTCATTCATGAGTGATGAGTTTTGTTGAATCTTGATGAATCTTGGTGAATTGTGTTGAATCTTGCTGAACTTTTGGTGAATTTTGTGCTGAATTTTGTACTTAACTTTTGGAGAATGGATAAGCGTTAAAATTGGTGATATTTTTTTTTCACTGATACTAGTGATTTTGATAGCAATTTTTTTTTTTGGTGATTTTGCTGATAATGATGTTTCTGACACTGATTTTTTTTATACTAATATGTGGGTATTGTAATGCTATCAAGGGTGGTGAGATCTTTTTTAAATTCGGGAGGAAATAACAACACATTATTTTTGTTTTTTCCTTTTTTTTATGAGTTCAGCAGATAATTGCTTGACATCTAGTGAGTCACGAGAGAGAGTTAACAATGCCGTTGATTTTTCTTTTCTCCTTTTTTGAAAGTTAGCCATCGCTGACACAAGTTTTTTTTTACCAAGGGTGAATTTGAGTTTATTTTTTTCTCTCCAGTTGGTGTGAATATATTTTTTAATATCTCAGTTCGTGACTTAGAGTCATGGTTCGGGAACGTGTTTGTGTTTCAGCTGTTTGATGCTGTAGAGAAATTTACGGGAGAATTCTTGCACTGTTTTGAATGCATACGTAGTGGCACTACATTTTTTTCTCTGGATATTTGTGCTCCAGAAATTGTGAGTTTTCTTGCACAATACATTTGTTGTATTTGTGACAACTTTGTGAGAGATAGGAAACTTGGTTAAGTTTTCTACTCCATATGTCGTAGTACATATGGAGAAGTCTTTGCTTAGACACTGTGAATTTGGAGTTCTGTTATAATGAGTTGTGGCACATTGGTGATTTTTTCTAGAATTTTCTAGATAGTTTTTATTTGCCGAGTTTTTGCCCTTTTTTAGCAGTTATGCTGAACGGAGAGAGTTTTATAGTTTTTGACTATAACACTGAGTTATTCTCTGGAGAATTGAGATATATTATTTGGAGATATAATCGGAGGTATATTATTTTGGAGTTATAATTTGAGATATAATATATTGGGGGATATATTTTTGGCCAATTGATATTTGCCAATGGTGATATGAGCTATGTTTAGTTCAATTATTTTGCAGCCATCTTTGTTGCAAGTGGAGACACATATTTGGAGATTATGGGGCAATATTTGTGAGTGTGTGAGTTAGATGCCTTGAGTGCACATTTTTTTCTAGAGATAGGATTTCATTTTTTTGATTATCCTTTTTGGAGATATATTTTTTGGAGCCTTGTTTTATTCCACATGGAGTATTGGGAAAATAGATGTGAATATTTTTTTTTATTTGCCGAAATAGAGGTGATTATTCTCTCTATTCCTGGAGTGGTGTTTTTTATTAACATATGGCTATCAGAGAAATAAGAGGGAATATGTGCATGTGGTTATTAACTAAATGGAGGAAATATTTTTTTTCACCGGGGTGTTCTTATTAATATGATGTCACATATTTATGTGTGGAGGTGGAATTAATCTTGGGCGGGTGACCCTTTTTTGTGGTTATGGGAGTTTTGTCTTTTTGAGCAAAGAGATTTCTGTGGCTCTTTCTCTTTGGTTTCGTGACTATTTAGAGGCGAGTGGCATTACTGCATTGTGATCCTATGGAGGTGTGTGCATTTTTTATGTTCACAAGTGTATTATTCTTGGAGGCATATAATTGGGCAAAGTCATGTTGAGAGAATATGTCTTCGAGACAAATTTTTGAACACATTAGTCATATCCTGGAGTTAATTTTGTGGAATGTGTTTACTTCGTGTCAGTTAGACCTTTTTCTATAGAATCATGAGTTTTCCAAACTTGTGTGTCTGACTGGACATTTTTTATGCTGCTGTTTGAGCTCATGTCCGCAGGCGGATTTTCTGCTGACAAGCGCTGTGTGCTGTTCCTTTTCCTCTGATGGTGATTGATCAGGGTTTTTGCAATATCTGGAAATGTTGACAATAGCATTTCACGAAAGCGCATGGGTAAGAGTTTGCTTTCTGGACATGTTCAGTCGATAAAGTTGCGATGTCAAGAAATTCCGTAACTTTTCATGGGGCATTTCTTGGGAAAAACGCGGGGGTTATGCATATTATACATGTATTATGTATTTTGGGATTGGGGAAATATGCTTGTGATTATACTTTTTTTATTATCTTTCTTCCTTTTCCTATGAGAGATGTAATTGGGGGATTGAGCTTAAATAGCATTTCTTTTTGAACGGGAGATGTAATTTTTCAGGGGTTGTTATTTACGTAAATGGGAGTTTGACATTAAGTCTCATTGTAATTAATTGTATGAGCAGTAAAGGGGTTTTTGCTGTTGAACATTGGAGATTTTTGCTGGTTTTGTGAGTTGTTTAGATATCAGAGCTTAAGAGAACATTTTTGGGTCTGGGCGTGTTACATGATTCTTTTTTTTTTTTTTTTTCTTGGGCTCATTACGATTTTTTCCTTTTTTGTTTTTTTTTACTTATGAGAACATTCGAGTTTGAAATGTGAGTGCAGAAGTCCGTGGAGTTGCTGTGATTTCTGAGTTATGTGTGTGCTGATGTGTGAGTGGAGAATTGAGTTGGAGAACTTGATGTTTTTTTTTTTTCTTTGAGAGTTACAATAATGACTTATGATTTAGTAGTCATATTAAGTGGAGTTAATTGGGAGACGTTCAGTTAGTATTTCTGACCTTTTGAGATCATTGTTTGATAGAAGTAGTATGTCTGGATGAATTTTCTTAGATTGACTAATGACTTGACTGACATACTAACACACCAAAAAGTCTTTCCCAACGCTAGCAAGACGTCCACCAGCCGTGCAGAGAGGTTGCTGTCGTTTTGTCCATGGTGATCACGAGAGTCTTCAAGTTCAACAGCGTGTCTTTTGGGGATCTGCAGAAATCGTTGGAAGTCTTCTACAATGAGGGAGGCATTCCGTCTTCCTACAGTCTGCTACAGTTGAGCAGCTAGTTACAAGCAAAGAGGAATATTCAAGAATCCAAGAGTAGACTTTATTTTATAATGTGTGTGTGTGTGTGTGTGTGTGTAGATAGATAGATAGATAGATATATAAAGACACATAGTTGGGGTATGGTTTCCCTTTATTCCAGTAGTTACTGTCCGTTTCTTCAGTGTCACATTCCTTGTCAAGCAAGAACTAAAATGCAATAATATCCTGTATCCCATTAATAGCAGCTCTAAGAGGAAGGGAATGTGGGTTGCGGGGGGGAGGTTTTGAGGATATTATTTACATTTGTAATGCTTAGTTACTTAAGGGTTGGTTAACTTTGTTCATTATATTATATAATTTTTCTACATGGTGTAACTGTTATTACATGAGGTTTACTTTCGGTTTCGTGTTCATATGGGTCTAATAAATTGACTGATTTTTCTGAAGCATTTGGGTGGGGATTGACCTTGCTTATACAACATACAACGTTACACAAAGGTATGCTATCCATTTCGACCTGTCCCTATGCCTGAAGATACGCACTCACCCAACCACAAACGCACTAGATCTACGGGCTGCTCTATGAGCAAAAGCCCGTGCAGGCATAAGGCCTTCTTAATCACCAACAACAACAGCACTAGATGGCACACACACACACAATATATATATATATATATATATATATATATATATATATATATATATATATATATATATATATATATAATATAATAACTGATCTCGAAGTATATAAAACGTGATGCTATGTATTAATAAAGGTTTTTTGCCACGAAGGAAAAAATGAAAAAGCGAGATAGCCAAGTAGGACCGAAAGTAACTTGGCTATCTCGCTTTTTCATTTTTCCTTCGTGGCATAAAACCTTTATTTATATACATATACATATATATATATATATATATATATATATATATATATATATATACATACATACTACATATACATATACATGTGTGTGTGTATTATATCATATTACACAATGGTTGATAATTTGTTTTGGACATAACGAAATGAAGAAGCATGCAAATGAATAGTTCATGGGTTGTGAACTATGACTATCGAAAGCCGCGTAGAGTCTGGAGGGCTCAAGACTTCGAGGAAAATGGCAGCAGGAGTCTTGGGAATAGTGGCGCTGATTAGGAATGGGGAACTCATTGTGGTCAAAAGAACCTTACAATCCCATCTGGAATTTGGATGCGCCGACTTTCTGAAGAGGTGCTTTCACACCACAACATCTCCCAGGCTTAATTACATGTAAAACGAATTAATCAAGTATAATACTATACAGTACATGTATTTATAAGGTTCCATTTATCCAATTGTAAGTCGCTCTTTTAATTTTGCCTTTTGCATCTCATAGAAATGAATATGAGTTACAAATTATGTCAATCACGTTGGAAGTTCTTCTGTACCTAAACTTCTCTCTGCCACTCCGTTGCACGAGCGGCCGCACACATGTATGTATGTATGTATGTATGTATGTATGTATATGTATGTATGTAATCTTCATAACACGAAGATGAGATATGTCAATATCGTCCACAGGAGAAAAGAGAATTAAAGACTCTAGTAGCTCGATAATTTCGCCTTCCACCAGGCCTCTTCAAGAGCTTTATTTGCAAGAGGCCTGGTGGAAGGCGAAAATTATCGAGCTACTAGAGTCTTAATATCTTTTCTCCCTGTGGACGATATTGACATGTATGTATGTATGTATGTATGTATGTATGTATATTTATTATTATATGCTGCTACTTTTTTAATGTATATATCTTCTCCTAGACTGTATGAAATGTTAGAATAGAGTTTTGCATCATTATCAGATTCCTTATTTAGCTTACAGTTATGGGATGTCTTAAAATGTATGTTCAGATGTCGCATACCATTATTTTAAAAGTATATAACGTTGAATGTAAAGAGAGAAAGAGATTCATTCAGACTTAAATCCTCATAGCGTTTAGATCTCCCCTCTCTCTCTCTATCTCTCTCTCTCGCACGCCACTTTTGAGTTCATTTTAACATAACGTAAAGATTTTATACTTACTGAATGGTCACTCGTAAATTTTAGATTTCGGATTTCTTAGAGTTATTTAGTATTATTTAGTGTGTATTGTGGAATCTGAACAAACATTGTACAAGTGTGTAACGGCGCCTTTTTGAAATATTGTGAATTGTGTGGTGAAATATTTTGAACAAGCTGCAGCAGAAAGACAATTGGTACCAAGGTAATGTAATGTGTGTTATTGAAATGTTATTAGTTGCAACTAATGGTTACAATGGTTTAGAAAACTAATAGTTACAATGGTTTAGAGAACTAATAGTTACAATGGTTTAGAGAACTAATAGTTACAGTGGTTTGAAGAACGATTTCAATTTTTACACATTGCAAATTTTTGTGTTTTGTGTTTGTTTCATATTTTGTGCATTATCCACTTTTTCTTATTGAAGTGTGTGTTTTTATTTTATATTCTGTGTGATTGCTGCTTTTTACAGTTTTGGTATTTTCCACATTTTTCTGTGTTTTCATTTGCATTCACAATTTGATTAACTTAATTGTTTTCATTAATTAATCGTTACACATTTAATTGAATTTAACACTTGTGAATCAATATGCATTTACTTAGAATTCTTTTCAAGTTTTATTATTGTTTAGCACTTGTGAATTAATTTCCAAATTTTAATTATTGCCTAACACTTTTGAATTTCGATTGAATTAATTTTCTTGAATTTTCTGATAGATTAATTTTTATTTAATTTTACTTTATTAATTCAAGAATTAATTAAACTTTACTTTGTTTTCAAGTAACAGTTAATTTCCCTAATATTGTGAATTTCACTTACAAAATTTTGAGTTTAATAATAAAATTTTGTATTTAAAATTTTTATAAGTGTTTTCTTTTCCCCCATTATATTTATATATAATTATATTTAGCTTAGGTAGAAACATAGAGTGGTAATTGATCTGTTTTCCTTCAATTTACTTGAAGTGACTTAGTACCAGAAAGTAGACTTCTGAAATCAGGGAAATACTTAGACTTCTAAAGTTGTTGATGGAGTGATGCCCTTTAATTAATTTGATTACCTAAGATTACCTCACACCTGTTTTGATGAACTTAGTCTCATTTTCTGTAATACTGGTAAGTTGTTAAGGGATCACTGTTGCCTTTAGAGTATTCAGTCGTTTAATACCTGTGATGAGGGTTCAGGTGTTTGGCTGATGTGAGGTAACAATTAATGATTAGTAAGTGTAGTAACCAGAGACTTGGCACTTCGTCTACTATATATATATATATATATATATATATATATATATATATATATATATATATATTATATATTCACATATATATACATATATGTATATATATATATATATATATATATATATATATATATATATTATATATATATTATATATATATATATATATATATATATATATATATATATATATATATATTATATATATATATATATATATATATATATATATATATATATATATATATATATATATATATACATATATATATATATATATACATATATATATATATATAATATATATATATATAATATATATATAAAGCATGAGTGTGTGTTCTTGTGCATAAATCGCCTAGGATTAAATATAATAAACGATTATTAGCTGCAAAAAATATGAAGTTCTGCCTGAGAGATGTTGTAAGTCGGCAAGCGTGAAAGCACCTCTTCACTTGTAAACTAAACGTCCAGAAAGTCGGCACACCCAAATTCCATTTTGGATTATCTGAGTCACTATTCCCTGGACGCCCGCTGTCATTTCCCATTAGTCTTGAGTCCTCCAGACTCTCCGTGAACTACTTATTTGTATGTTTCTTCATTTCGGTATGTTCAACACAGATTATTAACCATTGCGTACAAACACACACACACACACACACACACACATATATATATATAATATATATATATATATATTATATATATATATATATATATATATATATATATATATATATATCTTAAAAAAGGTGTGTTAGTGAATTGTTAATCTCAGCTTTTTCCGGTTGGAGACGGAGGCACTTAGTGACAAGCGCTTAGCTCCTCGAAGAATGCTGAAATGAAAAGACAGCCAGGAATTATGACCTATGCGATCTGAGGTTGGTGACACCTCAGAGATCACATGCTTGGGGCCGATCGTTGCTAGGCTCTCCGCAAGGCGTGTCTGTATGTGTGTTTGTAGCTTATGATGTATGGGACACTCTTTGATTGCTTGTGTCATTGTGCAGAACACACCTGGAGGAGGTTTGAGAACGCCCATCATAAGGTAGAGTAAGATGAGATTTGAAAAGTAACCTTTTGACGTGAAAAGAGAAAAGAAGTGTGGTGTGTACACATTCATTTTGATTTACTTTTACATTTGGAGTGGTGTAATAAATGCCTCTTTATTTCAGATGGGTTCATGGCACCATATAAGAGAATGGGTTCTCTAAGACTTTAATGATGATTAAAATGGCGTTGTTAATCAGACAGTGAGATTTAATGGGGGTTATTTACTTAAACTGGTTCAGGAGAGGAAATTACAGTTTACAGTTTTTTGGGGGTCAGACTTTATTCATTTAACTCCATTTAATGTATTCATTTTGTTCCCTGTTAATGTTAGCTAGTTTGGGAAATAAAAAGTATACTTTTGTATCTACGAGGGTTTATTAGCCTAGTCTTCCATTTCAGTTTCAGCCACGGAGATGTAGGCAGTTATATTGCTTGTTAGTAGTAGTTTCTTAGGAAACAGATTTCTAAGGAAAATTAAAAATGATAACATCATAAATGAAACAACTTATCAACAACTGTTCGTCACTGGTTCATCTTTTAGTGTTCTTTATGGGCAACCAAAAATTCATAAACCTGACCTACCTTTAAGACCAATTATGGCTGCTTATAACAATCCTTCTTTCTCTATCTCAAAGTTTTTAGCTGGACTTTTATATAGTAATAATGAATACTCAGGGCCGTTTCTAGGCACAGGCGACACAGGCGGTCGCCTGGGGCGCCATTTGCTTGGGGGGCGCCAAATTGCCATCCAAAATTAATATATAAATAAATGAGAGAAGTATTATTTTTACGTGAATAATTCAAATAAATAAATACAAGTGTAAACGCGAAAATAAATGAATAATGGAAGTGTTAATACTTGATGCAACGGTGTTTAATGTTTCGGAAAAGTTGGCAACACTGGATAGGTAGATGTCGTCTGTATCAAGGAGCTTTAAAACTAAGAAAAAAAGATAGTTTATACTGTTTTTGTTGCAAATTCTTTTCCCAGAAAACATTTAAACTAAGCAGAGATGGCTTTAATGACTGGAAAAACTGCAGTGACTCACTCAAAATGCATGAGAACAGTCCAGAACATACAAAGAATATGGGGTCATGGAAAGAACTGTAGAGTCGTATTGAAAAGGGGCAAACAATTGACAAAGTTGAGCTGGTACTAAATAAACAATGAACGACGTAGGTGGCGAGAGGTACATACCAGGTTCGTGGCTATAATTCATAGTCTGGGCAGAACGAAATCTTCCTCTCAGAGGGTCCACATACACACTTTACCAGCCCAATAATGCGAACTTTCTGAAAGAAGTTGAACTCATGGCTCAGCTTGACCCTGTTCTCAAAGAACATATTGCGAAGGTGCAAGGAGGTGCCAGTCATACATCCTATCTAGGCAATATTATTCAAAATGAGTTTATTGACTGCATCAGTAAGAGGGTTGTGGAGAGCATGGTGACCGAAATTAGACAATCCAAATACTTTTCAATTATTTTAGATTGCACTCCAGATTTAAGTCATCAAGGAGCAATTATCTGTGATAATTCGAATAGTTACAGCTGAAGCACTGCACAAATTAAGGAATATTTTATCGGGTTCCTTGCAGGCCGAGCAGACAACAGGAGAAGACCTCTCAAGACTCATACTCAAAAAACTTGAAGAGCTTAATATCCCCTTTGAAGACTGCAGAGGACAGTCATATGACAATGGGACAATATGAGAGGAAAAAACAACAAGATCCAGTCTAGACTCTTCAGTTAAACCCCAGGGCTTTATTTGTGCCATGTGGAGCACACACTGTTAATCTGGTGTGTGTGATGCAGCAAGTAGCTCTTCAGATGCAACTAGCTACTTTGGCTACCTGCAAAAATTATTTAATCTCTTCTGCCTCCACTCAAAGGTGGTCGACCCTAAACATGTGGACACAACTTTGAAATCCTGGGCAGACACACGGTGGGAGAGTCGAATCAACAGTGTTTAGGTTGTAAGATTCCAGGCTGCAAAAGTGAGAGATGCTCTTTTAGAGGTGAGAGCAAGCACTGCAGATCCAGCTATTAAAATTGAAGCACAAGCCTTAGCAGAAGAGGTGGGATCATACCGGTTCTCTATTTGTACGGTGGTGTGGTATGATATCCTTAGAAAAGTTCAAACTGTAAATAAACTTCTGCAATCACAATGCATGCATCTGGATGTAGCTGTTGACATTCTCAAGAAGGCTAAAACCTCCCTTGTTAGCTACAGAGACACTGGCTTTGCTGATGCCCAGACATCTGCCAAAGAGATATGTGAGGAGATGAATGTGGAAGCTGCTCTAAAGCAGAAAAGACTCAGAACTACTAAAAGGCAGTTTTCCTATGAGGCCCTGATGAACCTATTACCGATGCCTTGAAAAAAATGGAGTTTTCATTTTTCAATGTAGTTGTGGATATGGCCATTGAATCTCTGAGAGAGAGAACTGGAATGATGAGTGATGTTGCAAAGAAATTCAGTGTTCTCATAAACTTCTCTGACCTGACATCTAGTGAGCTAGAAAAGCAGGCAAAAGATTTGTGTAATACACTCACATCTGGGGATCATTCTGATTTAAATTATGGTGAACTGATGGTAGAGATGCAGTCATTTCCAAAACAATGACCAAAACAAAATATGACAACATTAGACTTGTTGTTTTTCTGGAGGAGAAAGGCCTGAAAGAGATCTATCCAAACATGTGGGTGGCATTAAGAATTGCTGTCACTACACCTGTGACTGTGGCATCTGCAGAGAGAAGCTTCTCTAAACTTAAGCTCATTACAAAACATATTTAAGGTCTACTATATCACAGGACGCCTAAATGGGCTGGCAATAATTAGTATTAATAGAGAAATATCCAAACAGATTTCGTATGATGACACTATAGATGATTTTGCTGCAGAAAGTCAAGAAGAGTCAGGTTTAAATATGAAAAATCAGTGAAGAAACTTGTATATAATAGTTTTTAGCATAGCCCTCAACACATATGCATTGAGTTCTATGGTTTTTAGATTGGCAAGATTACCTTTTTCAATTTATCTTAGGTATATTTGCAATAAAAATGTATAATGGGTGTTATTCTATTAAAATTTACAAAAGTAGTTTGTATACTTTTGAGTTTATACTTTTCCTTGTTGTGTATACATATACGTGAAGATGATTTATTAATAAAGTGTGTTGTTTTGTTGTGGAACTTGAGATGCTAGTTGTGTTCGAAATTGTTTATGTTATTATTTCCAGCCTGGAGGGAAGGGGGACGCCATAACGAGTTCTTGCCTGGGGCGCCTAATGAACTAGAAACGGCCCTGTGAATACTCTTTAAAAAATGGATATAACTTTCAACAACTGATTACCAAACAAGATGGAGATTACTATATGGTTAGTTTTGACGTTGAGTCTCTATTTACCAATGTACCTCTTAATGAAACCATCAACATTATACTTAACAAAATATTTATTGACGAAGATACAAAGTTCCATGGTTTTAATCGGGCTATTTTTAAACAATTACTCGATCCTGCAGTGCAAGATTCGATGTTTGTATTTAATCAGCGACTCTACTCGCAGGTCGATGGAGTTGCTATGGGTTCTCCTTTATGCCCCATTTTTGCAAATTTTTTTATGTCTCATTTGGAGTATGAGTTTTTTAAACCGGTGTGATTCTAACTTTAAGCCCTCATTATATCGTAGATATGTTGATGATACCTTTGCCTTGTTTCAACACCCATGGCAATGTTATTTTCCCTTTTAGAATAGATTAACAACTTTCATCCTAATATCAAGTTTACAATGGAAGTAGAGAACGATGATTGTTTACCTTTTTTAGATTTGAAAATTACCAGAACTAACTCTGAGTTCTCCACGTCAGTCTATAGAAAACGTACTTTTACTGGACTGACTAACAATTATTATAGTTCGTGTCAACAATCTTTTAAACTTAATACTATTCACACTTTGGTTAATAGAGCACTAAAATACTCTTCGTCTTGGCAACTATTTCACATGGAATATACTTTTTTGTTGGATTTCTTCAAATCTAATTCATATCCACTTGAAATGTTCAAAAACCATTAACAAAAATATACGTTAAATTCTTACAGCCACCAATACCTAATTTTAATGTCCCCACTATTTTTATGTCACGATCCCTCATTATTTTCTGACTTAAAATTTACATCCCAGCCTCACACGAATTATTGAACATGAGATACCATGCCTTAAAGTTAAGTTCATATCTAGCAATCCCTGCACAATTGGTTACTTTTTTAACTATAAAGATCGCCTTCAGCCTTTTATGCGATCCAACGTTATATTTAAATTTACATGCTCTGGATGTCCGGGCTCTTACGTCGGATCAACTCGAAGGCTGTTAAGGGTCAGATATTGCTCTCACTTGGGCTTCAGCTTTCGTACTGGTCAGCGAATAAAACAACCTGAATTTTCCAACATCAGGAATCATGCCTCTCATTCCAAAATAGAAATACAAAAAGAACATTTTTCCATAATAGATCTTGTCAAACAGCCTGACCATTTAACTACCCTTGAGTCTTTATATATCAAGAGGCTTGTTCCCTCCCTCAACAGTAATACGTCCTCAGCAACTCTGTACCTGGCATAGTTGAAGTCGTTTATTTTAACGTATCTTAGTTCATTCCATCTTCTCTCCTCACAATGAACAGTTGGTGTCTTAAGCAGTCTCTTTTAACCTGTTTTTTACTTTGTTCTTTTATATAATTTTAAGACTATTTTTAGTATATGCGAATTCCAGTTTTTTGCACTTTTATTGTATTTTACTTATAAATGTGTCTTTGTTCTTTCAGACTGATGATGCACAGAGAATTTAATGTGCGAAACGTTTCTTTGAATAAATTGTTTGTCATTATTACATCTCGTATCATGGACATCCCCTGAAGGTTTTCTGTGTATTCGCTGACCTGCAATATAAATATAAATATAAATATAGATATAAATATAAATATAAATATAAATATAAATATAATGCGTGTATACATGTGCGTGCATAAACTTCACAGATGGAAATCTTTAAACACCTCTCTCTCTCTCTCTCTCTCTCTCTCTCATCTCTCTCTATCTCTCCATCTCCCTCCTCTCCCCTTCCTCTCTCTCTCTCGTCTCCTCTCTCTCTCTCTCTCTCTCTCTCATTTACATCGTCTATCAAGAAAGTTCGTCATTCGGGTATGTAGAATGGGTAGCTATATGGATTCACACGCACTGTATGGATCCTGGGTACTACATGCCCCGTGACCTGGTATAGATGCCAATAGTCCCTGGATCTCGCAAGTTTAATTTTAATTCTACCGGTTTCCCGCTTGGCGCTAGTATTAGCCTATGTTAAGACCGAAGGTTTGTTCCATATATTATGAACAATTGTGTTTCTTAGCATCTAATAAAATGACAACAACAAAATACATAATGGACATACATTGATAAATTATATATTGGCGGAAAGGCTTGGAAATTCCACATTCAAACATAAATATGTGATTTTGCTGCTTGCTAGATGAGATACAAGATCGTGACTAGTGAGTAAAGGTGGTCTACTATACATGAATGTGTATGTGTACGTATGTGTATGTGTGTGTGTGGTATAATATTGTATTGAAAAATAACGGGTTCGCTAAGCTTAACATGATCCATTCTACTTTATGGACACTTCCAGCCATTGAAAATGAATGGACCAAAGCAAAAAAAAAATAAATTAAATAAATAAATGAATAATAAAAAGTAATTCGTTCTTTTCGAGTTTTAAGAGAGAAAGTCAATACTTTTTAAAGAAGTGGCCCAGGTGTTGAACGGCATTACGATAATCCCATCCGATGTCAACAAAAGCATGTGCGGACTTTTGTACTTCGTATCGTGAACATTACACTGATCTGACAAGTGATGAGTTACGTCGTTAACGAATAAATCTCGTAAATTCCACAAAAAAGGGGGTAATCCCGTGGAGTGTCTTATATACTAAACGGAATTGCATATAAACATGCCACCACCATCACGAAAGGTTGGTTAACTACCTATACTAGCTACTAGCCTAGGTAACCCCTAGTATAGGTAGTAGGTATAGCCTAATCTACCTACCAACGTAGGGTACACTTTCTAACCCAAGTGCATGATAGGGTAAAAAACCGCATGGTACAGGGGTGGACCATGTACGATCAATGTGTACAACCCCAAGAAAAGTACATTATATAATGCGTCCTGACACCGGAGTAGAGGTCTTTAGCTCCGTTTCTCAGGACGCGTTATAGCTAGTAATGTACTTTATTTGGGGGGTTGTACACATTGATCGTACATGGTCCACCCCTGTACCATGCGGTTTTTTACCCTAATCGTAACATAGGTATTCTATAGGCTAGGTAGGTAGCTAACTTCAATCTGAATGAAGGTATTTAGCCTAACCTAGTAGCTAGTAGTAGGTACCTAGTAGTATAGTTATAGCTAGGTATTACAGTAGTAAACTGTGCCAGTAGTGGACAATGTAAATAGGCTAGCCTATCCTGAACAATTTATGTTAGCCTACATTTTTAAATATCCTTTAATCTACCTACCCTATTGGTAATTCTAAGCCCTCATTCCACGGTAAAGTAGACTATGGCAGTTGACGTTTTCCTACGTTATTTTACTTACTGAACAAGAATTTAAAGTAATATTTATTCGGACTACTGTAATTAACCCCCAGGGGCCAGTACTAGACACGGCGAAATATACAATGGACGCCCCAATCCCTAGTGGATGTCATATCCGTGGTTACGTTCCTTGCAGTCCGTGCAGAACTATTCTTTAGAATTACCCTGCAAGAAATGTAACCGCGGATACAACATCCACTAGGGATTGGGACATCCAATGTATTT
Source organism: Macrobrachium nipponense (assembly GCF_015104395.2). Lineage (NCBI taxonomy): Eukaryota > Metazoa > Arthropoda > Malacostraca > Decapoda > Palaemonidae > Macrobrachium > Macrobrachium nipponense. The sequence continues at coordinate 138,516,436 of NC_061100.1, read as the reverse complement.
TGCCGTGTTTAGTACTGGGTCCATGGGGGGTTTATTACAGTCGTCCAAATAAATATTACTTTAAATTCTTGTTCAGTAAGTAAAATACGTAAGAAAACGTCCAACTGCCATAGGTAGTCTACTTTAACCGCGGAATGAGGGGCTTAGAATTACCAATCTAGTATTGTGATGATCCACACACACACACACACACACACACACACACACACACACACCACACACTAGATCTGCTGACTGCCTCCTGACACTGATGGTGACTCCCACCGAGAACATGAGTATGGAGTTGGCTTGCTCTGATGATGATTCTGGTATCTTTAGCAGTAAATTATTTTGAGCAGACACCAAGAGCAAAATTCTCTTGGTGGTATAAATGACAATGGGTATGAAAGTCTTGTACCACTGCCTAGGCATTGGGAAAATGATAATTTTAAGTTAGTTAATGAATATAAGAAGCCTTTGGAGCTTTTCTAGATAGTTACCTATGACTAATACTTCTTGGGGTCATTATGTTTATGATATTTACAAACTATTCACAAACTAGCCTATTAAAGAATGCTCTAGAATACATGATATAACACTGCAACTGGGCATGATGTTACATACTGCACATTAGGTAGTTGGTACAAATGGGAAGACCCAATATAACACACAAGAAGATGATTGCTAGTCGAACATGGTGTCATTGACAAAAAGTAAGGGAATTTTTTCAAACTTCATCAGACTATTCATATCCTGGTTATTAGGGTAAAACACCGCGTGGACTGGCCAACTCACCGACTATCACGGCTGGCGACCCTCCGAAAAAGTACTTTGTTCATGCAACTTACCTGGCAGATATATATATATATAGCTGTATTTTCCGAAGTCCGACAGAATTTCAAAACTCGCGGCACACGCAGTGGGCGGCCAGGTGGTAGTACCCATTCCTGCTGCTGGGAGGCGGATATCAGGAACCATTCCCATTTTCTATTCATATTTTTTCTGTCGCCGGTGCTGTAAACAACTGTTTGCAGTACCTCCGCCTAGGATTTTTGGATTTACTCGTATTTAAGTATCTGGATTGTCTTTTGGTTATTGATTCTGGATTGTTGGATTGGCATATGCAATAGTGGACTTTTTTTTTTTTTTTTTTTTTTTGTTTTTTTTTTTTTTTTTTTTTTTTTTGGATTGGGCTTTTCTGTAAACGTGATGTCCTGGATCAAGTGCAGTGAGTTTCAGAGTGTGTGAGAAGAGTGATTGTAAGGTGAGGCTACCTAAATCATTGGTAATCCACACAGTATGTATGGGGTGTAGGGGACATGTATGTTTGTTGGATGATCGGTGCAATGAATGTGAAGGATTGACCGATGAATGGCTGGAAGGTGTATGATTTCCTATCGGCGTAAATTGGAACGCGATAGGATCAGGAGGTCTTCCTCCAGGAGCGGTTCTACTAAAGGTAAGGGAACTAACATTTCACCTGCTTTAACACCTGTAGAATTTGTATCTCCTAAACCTGTGATGTTGCCTTCGGGCCCTGATTCTGTGTCTGGAGAAGGTAATGCCCTTTCTCTGATGAGTCGTTGCATACTCTTGAATCAAAAGTGTTGGCCTTAGAAACTGGCTCGGTGAAAGTGTGTGATCGTGCCCCTAGTGTTGTGGGAGGGGGGGCGTCAGATCGGCCCATAATGCCTCTAGCCCAGACCGCTATCGGACTCCCAGGACTCAGGGAGTGGATTATGTCGAAAGCCGCAGAGGGTTACGGGGGCTCCCCACCGATCTGGCGTCCCTATTCGGCAGGCCATGTTGCAAGTTCCCAGGCTGCCAAGGAGCGCGCACGGGCGCGTATCCTTAAGGACTGTTTTTCGTCCTCCGAGGCGTCCTCCCCGCGCAAGGGGTGGAGCGCTCGGAGAGACTCGCGTCCTCTGAAAAAGACTTTTCGTAGTGAGGACGCTTCACGTCCTATCTCTCCAGTTTCGTTGTGCTCTTCTCCGGATGCTTATGGCGCCTTTCCGCCTCAGAAGAGAGGTAGGATGTCATCCGGTGATGACGCTGAGATGCGCTACAGTCGCGCTTTGGAGAAGCAGGTAGCTGTACCTGTGAGAAGGAAGGAGGCGTCCCCTCGCCCCTCGTCTTCTCGCAGGCTCAGTCCTGCTCCTTCTGTTGGTTCTTCGCCTACGAAGAACATCCTTTTGTCCCTTCAGGACCAGTTATCTTCTTTGATGGCTCAGAGGACTCGCCCAGCAGCAGTCGAGCCTAAGCGAGGAAGGACGTCAGGCTGCCTGTCAAGAGGACGAAGCAGTCCTCCTTCTCCCTCTCCGCGCTTCGCTCTTTCTCCGAATGCGTCTCCTTCGGTTTATCACCGATCTCGTTCTTCTGGTAGGAAAGCTGGTCGTCAGGACGCTTTCTTACCCTCTCGACGTCATGGGCAGGCTGCTCGACGAGACGCTCGAGAGGACGCTCAGGACGCTCAGCAGGACGCTTCGGAGGACGCCGAGCAGGAGCAGGACGCTCGTAGTGACGTGTCTCCTTATAAGGAGTTCGTTAACGTTCGGAAAGACGTGTTATCTTCGGATTCTGTTTGCTCGTGTAAGAAGCGTAAGGACGCTTCTGTTGGAAGTAAGGCAGTCTCGGTCGTCTCTAAGGACGCTCATCGCCGTCAAGACGCTCTGCCTCCTTCGAGCAGTAAGGATCGTCGTAAGGACGTTAGCTTAGATGAGGCTTCTGCTTCTAAGCAGCGGGGGTCTTTGATCAAGGCCAGACCCGCTGGACGTACGCCCTCTCCAGAGGGGCGGTCTCCTATTCCTCTTAGGGAAGAAGGAGAGTTGAGTAGTCCGGCGGACTCGATTGAAGAGGAACCTTCTGTTTCGTCCGTCTCGGACTACAAGGTTCTTGTGCGGCTGTTGCGCTCGTCTTTCGGGGACAAGTTTCAGCCTGCAGCTCCCAAGTCTCCTCCCTTGCAGTTTTCGTCTTCCAAGTCGTGTAAGACCCCGGAGTTCGTGGAAATGAAGACTTCGCTGTCCACCAAGAGGGCCTTCAAGAAACTCCAAGACTGGATGGATCGAAGGAAGGATCAGGGCAAGTCAACTTTCGCCCTTCCTCCCTCTAGACTCAGTGGTAAAGGGGGCGTTTGGTACGAGACCAAGGAGACGTGGGTGTGAAGATCCCTTCGTCAGCTCAAGGGGACTTCTCTAGTTTAGTAGATTCCCAGAGGAGTCCCTTTTATCCACAGCCAAGGTGTCTTGGACTCCTACTGACAAACCAACCATCACTGAAAAGGACTGCTACGGACTCTCGAAGTCTTCAACTTTTTGGACTGGGTGCTTGGGAGTTCTAGATCTGCAATCTAGAAGCCCGGACTCGCTCAGTTTGGGGGAGCTGTCCAGCGTGCTATCGTGCATGGACAAGGCCGTCAGGGATGGTTCGGAAGAGCTAGTTTCTCACTTCGGAACGGCATTCCTTAAGAAGAGAGCTCTGCTGTGTAACTTCACAGCTAGAATCAGTTACACCCGCTCAGAAAGCGGAACTGCTCTTTTCAACCTCTTACGAACCATATCTTCCCCCAGCTTTGGTCAAGGACCTGGCAAGTAGCTTGCAGGAAAAAGCTACGCAGGACTCTTGGCTCAGTCCTCGAGACGTCCAGCAGTTCCTTTCCAGTCCTCATTTGTACGACCTCCTAAGAAGGTTAAACCCTTTCGTGGGGCTCCTCCCTCGAGAGCAGACTCCTGAGAGAGGGGCTTTGAAGAGGAAGAGCTTCCTTCAAGCCCAAGACATCGAAATGAAGATTATGTCCTTCAGACACCAGTCGGAGCCAGACTGAAGTTTTTTTGCGGAGCATGGAGAGAGAGAGAGATACTGACCCTTGTCCCTCAAGATCGTGGAGCAGGGTTACAAAGATCCCCTTTTTTGGTGGATCCTCCTCCTCTATCCACGACTCCCAGAGACCTTTCTCCGTCATATCAGGGAGAGAAAAAAATGGATTCTGTTCGATCTATTAGATCAAATGATTGAAAAAAGAGAGGTGGAGCAGGTCGTGAACCTGGGGTCACCAGGATTTTACAACAGGATTTTCCTGGTACCGAAGCAGTCGTCGGGTTGGTGTCCAGTCCTAGACGTAAGCAGGCTCAATCTTTTTGTAGAAAAGATCAAATTCAAAATGGCGACGCCTCAGTCTGTTCTGGGAGCCTTGAGACCGGGCGACTGGATGGTGTCCTTAGACCTGCAGGACGCGCACTTTCACGTTCCAATCCACCCTCTTTCAAGAAAATACCTAAGATTCGTATTAGTAAACATTACCTTAATATAATTTATTTAGCCCTTAATCCCCAAAAAAACCGCACCAAAATTTACCACATTGGCAACCCTGTTACCTCCTATTCTGTCCGCCAGTTGGCAACACTGTCGTTGACAGATACGAAAACCATCCCTCAAATCAGTTGTTAACGAGCGCCCGTGTTGTTTACATCACGGCCGCTCTTTATAAATTTCCGCCTTAAACATTTTTTTGTGCCTTTAAAGCTTTCATTATTTGTTAAATGTGACTTTATATGAATTACCACTCACGCATTACATCACGAAATAGTGAATTAACTTTGATTTCTGTTGTGGTTCTTATTTTAAATTACGAACTTTGCGCGACCCGGAACTACTGACCTGTCCAATTCTACAATGGATTACCAAGAAGAAATTACGGATTGCTTCCTTCTGCCAGCAACATCAGGAACTGCCGTTTGTGGGACAAGGATGAGTAGCAGGGAGTATGAACCCCATGAACATTTGTAGCTCTTGTCGTGGACAGGTTTGTGACTTGACTTCTCGTTGTGACGTATGTAAGCCCTGGTCTGACGAGGATATGACTGCTTATATGAAACACCAAACAATCTTGCAGCGTAAAAGATCGGTTAAGGAGAAAAAGAAATCGATTGCTAGAACTGTATCTAACGCATTCTTTGACTTGGGCGCTCATGGTTCTGGCTCTTCGGTTTCGGTATCGTACGACTCCGATTCCGAATTAATTGATGCTTTGCCCCCTGTACAACCGGTAATTAGTGAAGTTATTTCTGATGTGGATTCAAAAATTTTGGCAATGGAAACCACCTGGAAACAGAATTTTAAGAATTACAGCTTATCTAGATAGAGATATTTCGCTAAGTTTAAACAATCTGTCAGAGAATTTTCAAGAAGCCTTTACTAGAATGTCTAACACACTTTTAGATTCATTTTCAGCTCCTCGTCAGTACCTGTCAACAGCACCATGGGTAACCGTGCGACAGATACCCCGGCTTGTGAACCCCGTCGTGGCGAAGGCCTATGGGGGGATCCGGTCCGTGGCAGGTGCCTAACGAATCTTTACCCAACGTGTCCCCTGTTAGTCCCGTAACAGTGCCAAAGGGCGCTTATTTAGGAGAAGGGGGGAGGGATATTAGTGTCAGACCTAAGATAGCTAGTCGTCAGGATTTTACTTCAGGGGAAGTTTCTAAGTTAGGATCTGACGATGATGATGATGATGACGCGGATTCGTGTGATATTGATGTTTCCTCGAATGGATGTTCATGATGTAGAATTCAAGAAACTTTTTTATTTAATTTTGAGTTTTCTTCCTCAGGCGAGGCCTAAAGAGCAGAAGCAGCCTCCGCCTCGTTGTATTACGAAGGGGATTTTTCTTGACGGTCCTTCCCGGTCACGGGAATTTTTTTAAAGTTTTTTCTTTTCCTTTGCCCAGAGGTTCGCGAGAGTGAGGGCGGACGTTGCCGCTAAACTTTCGAAGGTGATCGGGTAAGGGAAGAGGAAGCTCTCTTCTCTTCTACGACACCGAGAGGAGTTTACCAGGTGGCGGATGATTCTTCATTCTCTCGACCCCCCAAGAGCCAAGCCAAATCCTGATTTTTGTCCGACTTTCAAGTCAACCCTTGCCTTCTAAGGCTCGGTCTCTGTCTCAATTGAAGATTTTATTGCTATGGAGTCTGTTATGAGCTCCTTACAAGAAGCTCAATCCTTCAATATGTGGGGTCCTCGGAGGGCTTTTAATGTATATCAGGACTCCGGTTTGTTCCTCCTGATGCTCCTCTTTTTGGGAAATTCTGCTCATCCATTTCAATCGCTTCTGTACATCAGAACGAGCTTGCTGCTTCAATGCAGGCCTTTCTTGTTTCTCTAAGGCGTAAACCTGTATTTGTCGCAGTTACCCTCCTCTGTATCGGAGATTCAGAGAACCCGTCTGTTGTCCTCTCTCCTTTTGGCGATTTCCTTTTCGATATTTCTGTGCTTTCTGAGGTTTTGAAGGAACATCAAGGTGATGCCTCTTCCAAGCTCACTGGGCCTTATCAAGAGCTTTTTCTCTCTGGTCTCCTCCCGTTCCTTCAAGGAGTAAGCGTAAGTTTAGGACCAGATCTGTACCTTCTGCTCCAGCCCAACAACCTCCTTTCTGGCTCTTTTTTTCCAGAGTACATCTCAGGTTGCTGGTGCCTCTTCTTCATCCTCTGGTGCTCACCCTTTGAAACGCGGGAGAGGTTCTTGGCGTGGCTCTAAGGGCAGAAAGAGCTCAACCTCCAGGAGGACCTTCTTCTTCTTCTTCTTCTTCCTTGTCTCTGCGTAAGAATTTTTCGGAAGTAGGAGTCATCACCTCGCCTGGAGACCGCAGTAGGAGCTTGTCTCTCCCGCCATTGGTCAGCTGGCAGGGGAGAGCGGTGGATGCTTGGGTGGTGGAGGTCCTGAAGGAAGGTTACGAGATCCCTTTTGTTTCCAGACCTCCACTGCAATCGTCCTCTCGAGTTCAGCAGTTATTCCCCTCACTCAATCAGGGGTCAAGCCTTGGAGAAGGAGCTTTCGGCCCTCTTGGAGAAGGATGCCATAGAGCGAGCTCCTCCTTCTCCCCGGGTTTACTCTCGGATGTTTGTAGTTCTAAAGGCCTCGGGTGCCTGGCGCCCATCATAGATCTTTCGGTTTTGAACAAGTTCATTCTAAAGTCCAAGTTCAGGATGGAGACGGTCCAGACTGTTCTTTCATCCGTCAGGAGGGGGGACTGGATGATTTCCATCGATCTGCAGGATGCTTATCTGCAAATCCCCATCCATACAAGAAGCAGACCTTACCTTCGTTTTTCACGGACTCGAGAGTTTTCCAGTTCAAGACCCTTTGTTTCGGCCTCACCACTGCTCCACCAGGTCTTTTCTCGGGTGATGGCTTCCTGTTTCAGCTATTCTGCATCAGTTAAATGTAAGGATGCTTCGGTATCTGGAGGATTGGATAGTCCAGGCCGAATCTCTAGAGAAATGTCTCCGGTCGAGGGAGATAGTTCTGTCTCTTTGTGTCGAGTTGGGCATTCGTGTCAACTTCGACAAGTCCAATCTAATCCCTTGCCAGATCATGACTTATCTGGGGATTGTTTTGAATTCCCAGATTTTTTGAGGGCTTCTACCCGTTTCAGAAACGGATAGACAAGCTTCTGGAGGTCTGATCGAAGAATTTTTGTCCTCCGTAACGCAGCCAGTTTCTCTTTGGAGGTCTCTCCTGGGCCATTTGTCATCCCCTCATCCAACTGGTTCCCGGAGGTCGCTCAGGATGAGGTCCCTTCAGGGGTCGACCACTTCGCCAGTCATGGGATTTCGTGTCCCGAGGGGACACGATAGTCGCCTCTTCTCCACAATGTCGGAAGGATCTCCGTTGGTGGATGCATGTTCACCGCCTCAAGTCAGGGACATCTCTTCTTTCGGTTCCTCCGGACCTAATGTTTTGGGTCAGAACGCCTCGGATCAAGGTTGGGGCGCACACCTGGGCTCCGAAGCCGCTTCGGGCCTTTGGTGAGGAGGAGAGGATCATGTCAATAAATTGGAGGGAACTGAGGGCATTGTACCTAGGCCTTCTTTCATTTCAGGAACAACTGTTGGAGTCGGTTGTCGCGATCTTTGTCGACAACACCACAGCAGTCTCGTACTTGAGAAACCAAGGCGGCACCCCCAGTCGATCTTCTCACTCAAGAAGCCCGATCAATCCTGTGTTGGGTAGAAGACGGGGGATTACGTTGTCCCTCAGTTTATCCTGGGCCATCACAACGTCTTAGCAGACCTTCCTTGTCGAGACCGAACGAAGTTCAAGGGTCGAGTGGACACTTTGCCAGGAAGTCTTCGACAGCCTCAGGAAGAAATGGCCTGTCACAGTCGATCTGTTTGCCACCCCACTGAATTTTTCGGTGCCAGATATTCTTCGCCCCTTACCAGACTCCTCAGAGTGCCGGGACAGACTCTCTTTTGCAGGACTGGGAGGGACTTCAAAGCCTATGCTTTTCCTCCGTTCTCTCTGGTAAGGTCAGTCCTCAACAAAGTGAGGGCAACCAAGCGTCTGGATCTCACCTTGATCGCCCCCTTCTGGCCACAGAAGGAGTGGTTTCCCGACCTTCTGGAAGCATGGTGGAACCCCCCATTCGCCTGCCAGAGAGACCAGATCTTCTCAAACAACCCCATTTTCATCGGTTCCATCAGAGGCTCCACATGCTTCATCTTCATGCCTGGAGACTGTCAGGAGGTTCTCCAAGCACGAAGGGTTCTCCGGCCCAGAGTGGCGCGACAGTTGGCTCTTGCCAGACGGCAATCAACCAGAGTAAATTATCAGGCTAAATGGTCGGTTTACAGACGTTGGTGTAAGTCTCAAGGACATTCAATTTCTAGACCTTCCTTACCGAAAGTAGCGGAGTTTTTAGTTCATTTACATCATGACAGGGCCCTGTCACCTTCGTGCATTAAGGGTTATAGGTCTAATGCTTTCCTATGTTTTTAAGGCAAGGCTCCTGAGATCTCTTCATCTTATGTCATTAGAGATTTACTTCGATCTTTTTCCCTATCTTGACCCAGGCCGCAGTGTTCGCCTCCGACATGGGACGTTAACAAAGTCCTTCAAGCCTTAAGGTTCCCTCCGTTTGAGCCTCTGAATTCTGCCAAATTTAGGGACCTCTCTTCTAAGACACTCTTCCTTGTCTCACTGGCTACAGCCAAGAGGGTGGGTGAAACTGCAAGCACTCTCTTTTCTGGTTGCCAGATCTGGACAAGACATGATTTTGTCATACCTTCCTGAATTGTCGCAAAGACTGAATCGTCTGATAATCCCATTCCCAGGTCCTTTCGTACTGAAGTCGCTGGTCGACTTTGTTGGTAATTTAAAATGAGGAATTAGTTCTTTGCCCTGTTAGGGCGCTCTCATGTTATTTACGCCGCACGAAGGACATTCAGGGTCGTCCCCGTCATCTGTTTTGTTTCACCCCGAAATGTCAAGAGACCTATTTCAAAGAATGGTGTATCCCCTTTTTTCTCTGAGATCTGATCGTTAAAACTGGTGGTTCAGCTGCTGGGGAAGACCAGACGCCGAGAGCACACAGTATTAGAGCAGTTGCTACATCAGTAGCTTTTATGAAGAACGTCTCAGTCGCCAAGGTGCTTGAGGCGGCGACTTGGCGTTCTAATTCTGTTTTTTGCCTCTTTTTACTTGAGGGATATTTCTCTAGTTCTAGGCGACCTTCGTTCTTTGGGCCCGTTGGTGATGGCAGGACAGGTCGTCAGACAGGAGAATTAGGTAGTCTTCCTGTGTTACGTTTGGTTGCTACCTGTATATTATTCATTAATTTTTGTTTTGTTGTATATTTTTTTTTTTTTTTTTTTTTTTTTTTTGTATTATAACCCATGGCAGTTTTTGACGTAGTTATAATGGGAATTAGGCAGTTGTTCCGATACGTAATACAAACCTTCGGTCCTTTTACAATAGGAAGGTACTAGCGGCAGCTGGATAGGTCGTAAGCTTTCGAACAAGGGGTTCGGTAGTTAACTGCTTGTCCGACAGGCGCGCGCGCGCGACTGGGAGGTAAACAAATCACTTTTGCTTTCGGCCTCACAGCGAGTGGACGTGTGTGTTCGACGCTCTCTGCCCGCTTCTCGTCGTTTGCTTTCATTGAGTATTTGGTTGTGTTTGTGTATGAATCATAATTGTAAGTACAATCATTTCCTCTTTTTTCATCATTTGTGAATTCTTGATCAATCATGGAATCTCCACGCCTCGCTACCCCCCGGAGATTGTGCCCGGGTACCGAAGGGCGTAAATGCGGAAAGTTCCGCTCCTTTTCCCTGAAATTGATCCACATATTTTGTGCGCTCGTGGTCGGGGCGCGAGTGCACCCGAGCCGAGCCCTGTGAAGTATGTTGTAATTGGTCGGAGGCGCAGTGGGGCTTGTACGAAGGTAGGAAGAAGCGAAGGCCTGCAAAGGAGTCGTCGGAAAGCTCTCCCCCCGCGACTCCTTTGGTTACGGACACTTCGTCTTCTTTCCTGCCGCCCGCTCAGCTCCCACGTTTGGCGCCTTCCCCCTTCTTCGGGGGGGGGTTTCTAGGTCCTTCTCCTCACCCGACCTGTCGAGTGTGAGGAGTGGCGCTAGATACCCCGATGTCGAGTTGTACTCTGGGTCCTCTATCCGTTCGTCTTCGCGCGAGCGGGTGAGGATCCTGCTAATCAACCCGACCTTTGCTTCCTCAGGTGCGGTTGCCGCGAAGGACAACCTCGGACAGGTGTGGGCATCGTTGGGTCTGCAGGGCATGCCGAGTGTCCAGGGGCTGCTCTACCATCTCGCTGCTCTGTGGCGGTCACGCATGCTACGGTAACGACCACCACCACGACCCTTTCAACACCTGGCTATGCTTCACCTCCTCACCTGGTGTACACCCCGCACGCGGTCTCTGTCACACCAACTACATCGGTGCAGGGGCCAGTCGCTGTTACCACAGGGGAGTGTGATGCCGCCGCCTGGGTTTGCCGTGCTGCCGCCGACCGGACTTCGTGTGCCCGAAAGAGCTCGCCCCTGGACCTCCCACCTGTACCTAGGATGTCTGTGCCGCTGGTCCGTCCACCTGGACCCCCGCCTGTACAGCCTGCCGTACCTGCCGTACCTGCCCAGCCGCTGTTCACGACGTGACGTTGCCGACCATTGCTGCCGTTCCTGTACCTGCTCCTGCCGTCTCCACTGCTGTTCCTGTGATGCCTGCACCTGCTGACGTTGTTCCTGTTCGTGGCGCCGCTGCTCCCGATGCCGATCTGTTCGGACAGGGTGCGTCCGGGCCCTGTTGCTTCGGCAACAGCAGCCCCGGCTCCGCCCTGGATGACAGATCTGACATCGGTCCCTGAGGAGGTTGACGAAGAGGAAGAAGAAGAGGAGGAAGGTGTCGTCGTCGTCTTCATCGTCTTCTTCGTCGTCGTCGTCGTCTGCCGCCTCTTCCCCTTCTTCTTCTAAGGCTCCCCCGCCTATAAGAAGAAGGTCGCCTCCCCCCCCCCTAAGAAGTCTCCTTCGGGAGCTTCTAAGGGCGTCTCGCTCCGGTGAGACGGGGGGTTCTTCCGCTGGTCACCCTGCTCCTTCGGGGGCAGGACCCGTCTCTTCTTTCCGCAAGGAAGAAGACTACGGGGACCAGAGGAGTGCCGGCTAACACCGGCACTTCCTCACCTGCTGTTAGTGGTTCGCCACGGCAGCAGGGTCCGTCTCGGCCTCTCGTTCACGAGAGGTACCGAGTGTACGGTCGCCTACCAGCGACCGTGCAGCTAGGAACCAGACCCTCTGAGCCAGCTCAGCTCAGGTTCATGGCACGGAGCGGAAGACTGGTGACAGTCGTTCACAGCGATTGTTCTCACCAGACCAGCTCTCGCTCTCGCGGCGAGCAGCTGGCTACCCGGGCGGACGTGACGGTCCACGACCGGCCACGGGCTGAGGCTGGGAAGAGGTTCCCCCCGTTCGCCGGCGCCAGCCACAGCTCGGTGCCAGCGACGTGACGCGCCGTGAGGATACGCACCGGTCTCACCGTGACAGTGGAGCTCGCCGGTCGCCCGACCGTACACTCTCACAGGGAGAGCGATCGGGTACGGCGACCAGCACCAGCTCCTCTGACACACGAGACCGGGGCCGCTGTTCTCGGTCCAGCCGTTCTCCACAGCGAGACGGCTCGACTAGGCCTGCAGCTCGATCGCCACCGCGGGTTGACGATCGCCTGCAGTCTTCCAAGCCCGCTGGTTCTGCAGCTGCCAGCGAGGAGGGAGCGTTAGGTCTGCCTCTCCCATACCTTCAACCTCCTCGGGTACACTGGGAGGGGCGAGGTATTGAGGAGTGATCGTGAGGGGTGCGCCCCTCAGGATCCCACCACGACGTCCTACGTACCAGGCACGGTTCTCGGACCGGCCAGGTCGTATGCACAAGTGGCTGGAGGAGACCGAGAGGGGTCTGTCGCTGTTCCCCCCCTCGAGGGGGGAGGGTCTCGGGAGATGCTCCTGTTCGAGGGACTGGATGGTCCTACTCCGCAGGACGCAGTAACTCCTGAGATCCAGAGGAACTTTGCCGAGGTAATTGCGCTGATTCGTCAGCACAACGACCTCGGGGAAGGATCGCCGCCTCCCACCACTCCGAGCCCACGTCCCGGCTCGAGTCGTTCTGGGGCCCGAAGAGGGAACCCAGGACCGACGGTGGGTTTGCCGTGTTCCCGAGCTTGCCGACTCAGTGCTGGACCAGGTAGAATCTCTTGTCTCCGGACAAGACGGTTCTCTCAAGTCTGGCAGGTCGAGCAAGCTGCTTCCACCTCCTCTGCTGCGACAGCGGCGTTTTTACGTGCCATCTGAGGACCCGATGCCGCCCAAACAGGTGAACCCGGAGTAGCCAGGCTGACTCCGGGTGGTGTCTCTGCAGCAGCTCCTGTCCGAGAACCTATGGTTCTCGCAGCAAGAGGCACTCGGCCTGGAATCGACTGCCATGGCGGAGCTTTCCAGGCCGTCTCCTGGTTAGATCTGTGGTCCCTCACAGTATCTAAGGTCGCAGCCAACTCCGGGGGAATTTCTCCCGAAGATGACTCGGCCTTTGTTTAGGAGACTTTGCCAGTCTGGGGGAAGAGCCATACTCCTTCCTTGCCCACCAGACGGTGAACCTGTGGGCCAACCTGGTTCTCCGATGCAGGGACGCTGTCCTACTCGGGTTTCCAGGGCGGCTGGGCGTGAAGCGGCATTGGGACTACGCAACGGACCTTTACGGAGTTCCACGTCTCTCTTCCCAGGAGAGATGGTGGACGCTGCGGTGGACAGATGGCGCACTGACGACAGTGACCGTCTGGTTCACCAGGCAGTCTCGAAGGTTCTGGGCAGCCTCGGACTGCGGCCAAGCCAAAGAGCTCGGCTAGCGCTTCCTCGGTGGCTAAGACGGTAGTCGCGTCGAAGCCCCGGGAAAGACTCTGTCTTCTTCGACTTCTACAAAGGGAGCCGTAACCCAGCCCTCCTCCCAGCCCTCCTTCTCCCGAGGAGGCTCTGGGAAGAAGTCGAAGAAAGGGGGGAACGCTAGGGACGCGTTCCCCCTCACCTGCTGCCGGAAGTGGGGGGGTGCCTGGCCAGCCATTGGGCAACTTGGCTGCGCTACGGCGCCGAGACCTGGATTGTAGATGTCCTTCGGGAGGGATATCTATTACCCTTCGAATCTCGGCCACCCTGCACCTCCAACCCGGTCCAACAGCAGTGTACGTTCCAGGTCATCGAAGGACGTAGCATTGAGACAGGAGATCAAGACCATGCTGACCAAGAGAGCTGTAGAAATCGTCACGGATCAGTCACCGGGCTTTTACAGTCGACTCTTCCTGGTGGAAAAGTCTACGGGAGGCTGGCACCCGGTGATAGATCTCTCTCCTCTGAACCGGTTTGTTCGCCAGACCCGGTTCACGATGGAGACGGCACGTTCCGTGCTCAACTCCATCAGGGAGAACGATTTCATGCTTTCAGTGGACTTGAAGGATGCGTATTTCCAAATACCCATTCATCAGTCCTCCAGAAAGTACCTCCGCTTCATCCTCGACGGGACGGTGTACCAGTTCAGGGCACTTTGCTTCGGTCTCTCAAACCGCCCCACAGGTGTTCACGCGAGTGTTCACTCTGGTGTCTGCTTGGGCCCATTCGCACGGGATACGTCTGATGAGGTATCTCGACGATGTTAGTCCTGGCGAGCTCCCGCTCGCAGTTGCTACAGGACAGGGATCGACTGCTCGAGTTCTGTCGCGATCTGGGATCGTTGTGAACTTCGAAAAGTCCGATCTCTAGCCCAAGCAGAGGATGAAGTACCTGGGTATGCTGATCGACACGGTAGCAGGGCGAGTCTTCCCCGCAGACTCGCGGATCAGCAGATTCAGGGAGGCAGCCAACCAGTTCCTGTCTCGGCAGGAACAGGTAGCTCAGCGATGGCAAGTCGTGATCGGGACAACTGTCGTCACTCGAGAAGTTAGTCCCCTCACGGGCGTCTTCACCTGCGGTCTCTCCAGTGGAGACTAAAGGAGAGTTGGTCACAGGCGACGGATCCCCTAAGCTTTCCAGTGTCACTGACACCGGAGGTGAGGCAGGACCTAGCCTGGTGGCTGGACGACAGGAACCTCTTAAGAGGAGTGCCTCTGCGCACTCCCCCCCCGGACATGCAGCTGTTTCTCAGACGCATCGACCGAGGGATGGGGCGCACACCTGGAGGAGTTGCTGACTTCAGGAGTGTGGGACGAGAACGACAAGCACCTTCACATCAATGTACTGGAA
>NC_061100.1:138466738-138501395 GCF_015104395.2 Macrobrachium nipponense | reverse complement strand
AGGGGTTGAAATGTTGGTTTTTACTTCCCGTAGAGTTACGTGACGTCACAGGGGGTAGGAAAGGTGGAGTCAATTTGGGGTCAGGGGTTGAAAGAATGGTTTTATTCCCTTAGAGTTACGTGACGTCACAGGGGGTAGGAAAGGTGGAGTCGATTTGGGGTCAGGGGTTTGAAAGAATGGTTTTTATTCCCTTAGAGTTACGTGACGTCAGGGGGTAGGAAAGGTGGATTCATTTTTGGGGTCAGGGGTTGAAAGAATGGTTTTATTCCCTTAGAGTTACGTGATCGTCACATGGGGTAGAAAGGTGAGTCGATGGTGGGGTCAGGGTTGAAACCCGAATGGTTTTATTCCCTTAGAGTTACGTGACGTCCAGTGTTTTAGAAAGGTGGAGTCGATTTGGTCAGGGGTTGAAAGGAATGGTTTTATTCCCTTAGAGTTACGTGACGTCACAGGGGGTAGGAAAGGTGGAGTCAATTTTGGGTCAGGGGTTGAAAGAATGGTTTTATTCCCTTAGAGTTACGTGACGTCACAGGGGGTAGGAAAGGTGGAGTCGATTTGGGGTCAGGGGTTGAAAGAATGGTTTTATTCCCTTAGAGTTACGTGACGTCACAGGGTAGAAAGAAAGGTGGAGTCGATTTGGGGTCAGGGGTTGAAAGAATGGTTTTATTCCCTTAGAGTTACGTGACGTCACAGGGGGTAGGAAAGGTGGAGTCAATTTGGGGTCAGGGGTTGAAAGAATGGTTTTATTCCCTTAGAGTTACGTGACGTCACAGGGGGTAGGAAAGGTGGAGTCGATTTGGGGTCAGGGGTTGAAAGAAGTGTTTTTTATTCCCTTAGAGTTACGTGACGTCACAGGGGGTGTAGGAAAGGTGGAGTCAATTTGGGGTCAGGGGTTGAAAGAATGGTTTTTTTATTCCCTTAGGAGTTTTACTTGACCCGTTCACGGGGGTAGAAGGTTGGAGTCAATTTGTGCAGGGTTTAAAGAATGTTTATTCAGAGTTACGTGACGTCACAGGGGTAGGAAATATGGAGTAATTTGGGGTAGGGGTTGAAATGTCTTTTTTATTCCCCTTAGAGTTACGTGACTCACAGGGGGTTGGAAGGTGGAGTCAATTTGGGGTCAGGGTTGAAAGAATGGTTTTATTCCCTTAGAGTTACGTTGACGTCACAGTGTAGAAAGGTGGAGTCAATTTGGGGTCAGGGGTTGAAGAATGGTTTTATTCCCAGAGAGTACGTGACGTCACAGGTAGAGTATAGTGGAGTCAATTTGGGTGAGGGGTTGAAATGTCGGTTTTTTATTCCCTTAGAGTTACGTGACGTCACAGGGGGTAGGAAGGTGGAGTCGATTTGGGTGTAGGGGAGGCCACGCCCCCCTAATATGAGCTCATGTACGTACATGAGCTTGTTAGACAAATGGAGTCAATTAGGTTGGGGTCAGGGGTGGCCACGCCCCCCAGAATAGTGGAGGGTTGAAAGGATGTTTTATTCCCTTATAGTTATGTGACGTCACAGGGGTAGAAAAGTGGAGGTCGATTTGGGGTTAGGGGAGGCCACGCCCCCCTAATATGAGCCCATGTACGTACATGAGCTTGAAAGACAAATGGAGTCAGGGGTGGCCACGCCCCCCAGAATAGTGGAGGGTTGAAAGGATGGTTTTTTATTTCCCTTATAGTTATGTGACGTCTCAGGGGTAGAAAAGTGGAGTCGATTTGAGGTTAGGGGCCAGGCCACGCCCCCCTAATATGAGCTCATGTACGTACATGAGCTTGTAAGACAAATGGAGTCAATTATGAGCTCATGTATGTACATGAACTTATCATGCATATGGAGTCAATTATGAGCTCATGTACGTACATGAGCTTATAATACAAATGGAGTCAATTTGGGGTCAGGGGTGGCCACGCCCCCCCAGAATAGTGGAGTCTATATGGGGTCAGGGTGGCCACACCCCCCACCCCCCAGACAAGTGGAGTCTATATGGGTCGGGGGTGGTCCACGCCCCTTTTGGGGGTTGCCCCGCCCCTTTTTAGGCCTCACGTACGTACATGGGCCAATCAGGAGGGGGGAGGGGGGTAGCCACGCCCCTTGGGGGGTGGGGGGGGGGGGCGGGGGGCGGGGCTAGAAAAGTGGAGTCTATATGGGGTCTTTTCCTCTACTATTATGTATATTTTTACTGCTCCATACCTTATTTTTTTTGCATATAAAAAATCAATAGACCGTATCGTTCACATTTTTTCCCTTAAGTTACATTATTTTTCCTAATTTTTTTATATTTTTCCTGTTTCATGGTTTATTTATTTAATTAGTTATCTATTTATTTATATATTTTACTTTGCTTTTTTTCTCAACTGATAACCTATGTGTCTCTGCTTGCTTCACTTCATTTTTTTCAAAGATAATTAGAAAATCCATCTATGTTTTTTCGTCATAGTTATGATACTTATATTCATTCTCTGAGTAATTGCACAGTATACTAATCAATCAAGTATTCTTATAAGTACCGCTTAGTTCAGCATGCATGAGTCAAGTTTAAATATAAGATTAAGTTCTGTATTTTCATAAAGAACAATGACGCTTAGGTAATCATTTTCTAGTAATGAATATTACACTGAAAATTAATAATTTACATTAATTTTAAATCATTTTTTATATGCAAGATTAATTAAACTCAAAATAATTTGACTGTTAACAAGTTTCCATTGTAGGTTATCGTAGCGTGTCAGGGATGACCAGTGACGCTGGAAAGATCAAAGAATAAGTTAAAACAGGAAACTATGAAGAAAAGAGAAAAACGGACATTAAGATAATAATAGCTATAATATTAATAGTTTCAGGAACAGTATTGCTTGCCTAACAATACATTTTTAGGCAGACACTTCTATTCAGAGGCTATTCCCTGTGTTCAGATTGGAATAGCTTTCATAATGAAAAAGCCTTTCTTAAAGTATTTTTTAAGAATAACTGTTATCCTTCTGACCTCTTTGACAAAATTGTAAAAAGTTTTTAAACAATATATATCAGCCCAGTTTATTGTGTCCTCAACTTCCGAAGAAATTAATGTATTTTTCATTGCCATTTGTAAACAATGCAGCCTAAGACGTGAACTGACAACAGCGCTAAGCACTTTGTACCCCTATGTCCATTTCAAATTTGTGTTCAACAACCCTTTAACAATAGGCAGACTTTTTAAATTCAAAGACACCTTTCCGAAGTTGATGCGTTCTTTCGTTGTGTATGAGTATACTAGTCCAAAATGTAATTTTGGAAATTACGTCGGATCTACCCGACGCTTACTAAAGTCCGCATCGGTTCCTATAGAGGTGTCAGTTATCGCACTGGCTGCATTTTAAAATCAAAAGAATTTTCGGCCATAAGGAACCATTCAAATTCATGCAAAACTAACGTTATTTATAATAATTTCAAAATACTCTGTCAAACTGCTGATTGTCTTTCGCTCCTTCTATTAGAATCTCTTACATCAAGAAACTGTCTCTTACCGTAAACAACCAAAACTACCTCCCACACCGTTTACATATTGCTCAACTGCCTATTACTCACATTCTCTCTCTCTCTCTCTCTCCTCCCCCTTGTTTTTGATTCCTCCAAGTTGAAGTGACGGTGACGGTGACGGTGTCTGATTCTGTGAGGCAGCAGCAACAAAATTAAAAGTGTTGCCAGATTGGCTACTTATCGCAAAATTGGGCTAACTTTTTACAGCTTCTTGCGACCAAATTTCACAACTTTGCTACTTGCTACTTTTTGGGCTACTAGTGTTTTAATTGGGCTAACATTTGGGCTACTTTTTATTTTATATAGATTTTTTATTTAGTTTAACTGCAAATAAGCAAAAGCTTATTTTTTATTTGTCTGTTACAAGGATTATATATATTTTTAAAACTATGTATAGAGATTGATATAATAAGCTTATTATATCAACCTTTATGCTTCAATGTTTGTTCATCAGCACGTATATCGAACTCGTATGGTACATGTATTCTACAGCTTCATCTTGAGTAACGTTTTGTGTGACGGTTGCAAGTTTTCTAGTGTTGCCGGTTGCGGAATTTTCAGCATCTTTATGGGAGAATTTTTCCTATTTTGTGGGATTTTTACCATGAAATTTTATTAAAACCTTAAATCTTGTATTTGAAGATTTATATTTTATGGATTTTTTCCACAATATATTGGCGAAAAAGGGTTATTTGGTAATGAAGATATCGAAAAAATTCTCAAACGGCAACTCTGTACGGCAAGTCAACACTGAGTCAAATCATCAGTTTCAGTTGAGATTTCGATGGTTACGCCTAGTGGTGACAATAACATAGATAAGATTGTGCGAACAAAATGGGGTAAGTGGGCAAAATATAACAAGGGTTTTCAACATTCATGGTTAAAAGAAAAACCCCATTTTTGAAAAATGGATCGAAGAAGTTAAAGGTGATGCAAATAAAGCTTACTGCAGACTATGCAAAAGCGAACTAAGGGCCCACAAAGCTGATTTGAAGAAACATAGTGATTCTGTAAAGCATAAACAAAACATGTCAAAATATCTTCCAAACAAAATTTGAAAACTATGGACTATTTCACAGGAGACAAAGTTACCCGACTTGAATTACAGCTTTCAGCTTATATTGCGTGTCATCATCAATTAGATCAATTGATCATTTTATGTGATATTCTGAAGAAGGATATGCCTTGTTCTCAAGCTCTGAGAATATTAGATTACATAGAACGAAATGCACCGCCATAATAAAGAAGGTTCTGTCCCCAGTACTCTTAAAAGAAATAGTTGCAGACATAAAAGATTCTGCATTTTCATTAATCATAGATGAATCAACAGATATTGCTTGCATAAAACATTTGTGTGTTTGTGTTTCGCTATTACAGTTCATTCCACAACAAGATAGTGTCTGCAGTTCCTAGGACTAATCTCAGTGACAAGTACCACAGCAGAAGCTTTACATGCAGCATAAAAGGATTATTTTTCAAGAAATCGGTGTGGATTTGAATAAATGCTTTGTCAATAGCGACAGATGGTGCTCAAAATCTTTGTGGATGTCACCATTCTGTGTATATGCTTATGAAAAAAGATATTCCTAATCTCATTCTTTTAAAGTGTACCTGTCATTCACTTCATTTAGCTTGTTCTCCACGCATCAGAAGAAATGCCATCTTGTATTGATTATATACTTAGAGAAACATATAACTGGTTTCACAGATCGGCGTTGAGAAGAGAGGATTATATGAAAATTTATAAGCTGATTCATGATGGGAAGGATCCTCTGCAATTAATACCTTTATCTGGCACCCGGTGGCTAGCCAGAAGCAACAGTGTAAAGAGAGTTCTTGATCAGTGGGATGCACTGAAAAAACACTTTCAGTTTGCAGCTTCTTCATGTGATAAATATGTATCTAGAGAACTCTACTCTATGTACTCTGACCATAAAAATGAACTCTACTTGACATTTCTAAGACCCATTCTAAATGATTTCGAGAGGATAAACTTGCTTTTTCAAAGAGAAGAAGCAGATCATTGTAGCCTACTCAGAGCTAGAGTGTTTTACATTGGTGATGCTGAGAAGAGTTTTAACTTTCAAAATTATGTTAAGCTTGAAGTTGATCTGAATATGTCGTAAATATTTCTCCCTTAAAAAATGTTGATTTTGGTTATGAATTCACCTCCTCGTATCCAGTAAGAAACAACCAATTTAATTTCAGAGCAAGAATTGCACGGTGTAAATCAAGATGCCACAAATTCCTTTTAAGAGCATGTAAGGAACTACTTTCTCGTCTTCCTGAAAACATGGAGACCTTAAAGAAAATAAAGAACCTTTCACCAACTGTCTGTTTAAGCCACACACGGCCACCTTTCTCTGAACTACCTTTAGAACTAGCTGATCGCTTTGAAATAGCAGATATTGAAGGTCAATGGCGAACTTTGTTGAACCTAGACTGGAATAACATTTGTGATGGAGACATCCCAACTTCAGGAAATCAGTTTTGGACAAAGGCAATTGGTGTAACTAATGCGGGAGGTGACTTTATTTTAAAAGATATATCGGAGTTTGCATTAAAGTGTACAGCCTCCCCATAAGTAATGCTCTAGTAGAAAGGGTTTTCTCTAGAGTAACAAGCGTAAAAACCAAGTTGAGAAATCGAATGGGCCTAGATCTCTTAACCTCAATATTAAGGATAAAGACCAGTTTGGAATTAAATGGTAAATGCTGTACGGATTTGAACCGAAAGGTCATGCTAAATTTTGACTCATCAATCTACAAAAAAGAAAAAAATGAGGAAAATGAAGAATGTCTAGTGGATGATTTGCTGGATATATTTGATTAATTTTCAACAAGAATAGAAAAGAATTTTATTTACCGTATTTTCATGAAATAAAATGAGAGATTGTTTTTCAAAATTTCATTTTGAAAGATTAAGACAATTTTATTTTAATTTTCCAACAAAAGAATCTATTTAGTTTAATTGCAAATATGAAACATTTCGGAAGTTTACGTTTGAAACAATTGATTTTCAAAACAATTATATATACTATGGTTTAAAAAAGAAACTGAAAGATTTGTTTAAAAAATTTTTTAAAAATATTTTCACTAGCAAGAATAGCCAAGCAGGACCAAAAACTGTAGGTAAGTAATCATATAAATGTTTTTATTGATATATCTAATATATATGATAATATATATCGTATTATATTGTATATAATATATATATATATAGGTAATATTAATAAAAATTGGGCTACTTTAACTCTAAATTTGCGATTTTTTGGAAGCGTTTGGGCTACTTTTTGAAAATATATCTGGCAACCCTCCAACATCGCCTTTGGACTATGCTATTTTCCGTCAGTTAACAACCAAACCTCTTAACGGTAAGTCTGACAGAATGCTGTCTTTATTTTTTCAATTTTATTTTTCGTTTTGCTTTTGGATGTGTTATTTTACTAAGTTTTATTCAGTGTTTTAATTTGCTTTTAGCTTAAAGTCACTATGTAGTTTTTCTTTTTCTTTTAGCTTAATGACAGACTATATTTCTTATAATTATTATGGTAGCATACTTTTTATATTGTAAAAATTAATTCTATTTTAGCCCTGAAGATGGGAAAGATTCCCGAAACGTAGGTGTCAAGAAAAAGAAGAAATGGTCTCCAGTCTTCTCGCTGTCCTCTTCATTATTAAACTTAAGCTCACCAGGAGCAAAATCTTACAAGTTATATATATATATATATATATATATATATATATATATATAGCATATGCATATATACACCCAAAATTAACATCCATGACGTAAAAATGTGTGCGTCGGTATAATCAAGGTTTTAACTAATGAACATCCGGTAGAAAGACTATTTTTATTTGTAACAGTTACCTATTCAAACTAATCTGAAGGTAATTAGCGGCTTTCTTATGGCTAAAAAGGTTGAAAAGTTGCGTGACACGCAATTCTGCAACCATGCCGACAGTTAAGTTCCGTGGTGTCCATCTCTTCTTCACCTTCGTAATACAAGGACTATATTGTTGATACCCTGAGCCCAAATGTGGATTACGAAGAAGGTAACCAACCACAAGTATAACAGTCGCTTTACCATAAATCATAGTCTATTGTTTTACTACTCCACCATACATTCAGATAGCTCTTACTCTAATAACCATTACATTAGGTACCACTACCATACACACACACAGAGACAGAGACATAGAGAGAAATAAGCGGATCGATGCATAAATAAATCAGTCAACTGGCAGCTAACAACCGACTTCGTTAGATATATACAACAATCTATATTATTAGATAGATAGACAGATAGATAGATATATAGAATGAAAAAAAAATACAAAAGTTTAAACTGAAGCAACTTTCAGAGAGAGAGGGAAGGCCGAGCGCTGGGACATATGATGACGAGATCATTCAGCGCCGACAGGAAACTGAGAGCGGAAAGGTCTGACAGGTGTAATTGGAGGAGACCCTTAAAAAAGGAGTTGCGATATGAAACAGTGATTAGAACAGGGTTAAGGAAAGTAAGATCGAAGAAAGAGAATACGAACGGAGGTACAGCAAAAGGAATGAAAGGGGTTGCAGGTTGGGAGGTGCACTTACAGTACAAACCCCTAACGGTGCTTTGGAGGCCATGAAAACCAATGAAATTCTCTCTCAAAACAACACCTGAATGGCGTCGTGTAGCGTAACATCAATGTTTGAATGTCATTCAATAATGCCCGATGCAACTGATTATTTATTCTGACAGAATCTAAGAGATTGGAAAGCAGTGCGCCAATTTCCTTTTAAAGATGCTTTGATAAGGCATTGTTAAAATGCAGTACGTCGAGATTTAACGGCGTTTATATAATATAATGAAATAAAACTGTGTTCAACATTTCACATTCACATCGCAACCTACGTCAATGATCTCACACACTCTATAGTCAAACATTTTCTTAAGGTCTCTCTCCTTTGCTTGGCAGCCAGTCCCCACCCTTTTTCTTTTGATGTTAAATCTAATATGCTCAGAATCTTGACCCTAAAGACTAGGACTAGAGATCACTGACATCCGGCATATTTTTGTCCGTGTGACCGAAATGGAGGCTGGTCCCCTGATCAAACTTTAAATGTCACCTTCGACTTAATAGGTTATAGAAAATCAGTAAGAAACGCTACCAATAATATTCCAATCGACGTTTCACCCATTTTAAGGACAAAAAAAAAAAAAAAAAAATCATCATTTGAACACTGGACAACAACACTTCGAGTTTCAAGCCGTCAGCCTGACTTGACTGACCGAAGTCTCCTGGCAAGAACATGATTAGTACCTTTACTCAGCACGTGAAGTGTAGGAATATGCCTTTATTAACAATAACCTCCTAAAATATATAATATATCACCTTTATTCGTCCTTAGTTTAGTATATAAACACATCCGTTTTACCCAAATGCATGTGAGTGTTATAAGGCAATTATCGCTAACCGTGATCCACCAGCTTTTGGAACTAAAATAATTTCCTAAATTAGTAAACTAGACTTATTCCCGTAATACGAGAGAGTACTGTAATACCTTCTATCTCTAATAGTACTCGAAGCTATAAATGAATTAAAAATGGTTGCCAGGGTCAGTCTATATCTGTGCTGAATGTCATTCTACATCTGCAAGTCACCAGTCTATGGCTTTCATTTTCTGAAGTCAACGTCACACTCACGCCCTATTCGAAATGGTACTGTTCCTTCCAGCAGAAAAGGAATTAATAAATTAAAGGCCAGTTATTTGCCATCACACCGCCCTCGGTGGTATGGTGACAGATAAGGACGCCTACAGGTAGAGCTCACACACCACCCTACAGTGCCAGACTGTCACTGTAAATATGCCCTTAGTAACCGTTCCTCATCAGTCAACGAAACCAAGATGAGCAGAAATCAGCATTCTATCACTGACTGATTGACTGGTGGCTACTAAAACTGACGTCACACATCATTCTATAAGGAACTTTACGAATAGCAATGTATTGATTAACCAGGCTGCATTGACGAATTATCCGAGACAGCGCATTCAACTTATATTTTGCTGGAACTCATTCGGTATGGTCTAGTGAATGATAACCTAATTATTCTGCTAACCTATGAGCTTTTGAATACATAGGTCTAAGATTTTCACTGGTAGGAATTGGTACTATTACAAAGTTTGAAGTCTTTTGTATTATAAAGTTGGATTCTCTTACGTAAAGCATCACGATAAACTAAATTTTGATTGATACAGTATTAAAAAAAAACACTATTTAACGCTGGCTTATGCATTCGTTCTAGGCATCCTATTTCCGACCGCCCCCCACAACATCAAGATTTTAACTCACCCGCTCCGTACAACAAATTCGTTCCCTTAAAAGAACAGCAATTCTAGTACTTACCTGACTTGCAGGTAATCAAGATGAATAAAAACACATTTTAAAGTTATATTACTCTTCCATAGACAAAGGCCCCCCACCCCTGAATGTATACACACTAGACCACCAGATTTACCTACATAATGTATAACAGGGGAACTATAAATGTTAATTTGCTTATATTTCATCAACATGAGCAAAAGTCGCTCCTTTTCAACTGTCCATAGCAAATTTCCACTGCCATTTTTCTTGATAAATGCTTTACTGCAATAACAATCGCAAAATATTCAGCGAGGTCAGTTTTGACTGCCGCCAAACGTAAGAAAATTCTTCCTAAATAGCATCACAGTCGCCACAGGAGGAACTTCAGATCACAGCAAAGACATGATCCCAGATGGAGGAGGAATACTACTTCTTCAGTTAACCTTTGATTGCCAAAGCCTAAAAAATGATTTCAACAAATGGCTCTCTTTCCACCTGGATTGCCTCACTTACACCTTGGTTTAAAATTCCATTTCTATAAGTCAAGGAATACTCCCCTTGAGCAATTGTTATTAATAAGATCAAATTCTTACCAAATATTAAAAAGTACCAAATCACAGACCAGGCTGCAATTGTTAAAGTCATTAACACTTGATACGTCCAGCTCGTCTCAAGCAAGACAGACGAGAATAACCTGTCAAGTCAATAGACGCAACTATAACTTTGTGAACTTTGTCGGAAACTAGACTTACTTAATTAGCACCACATTTGTCCTTATGCGGTAATTAATGTCAGCTTTGATTATCATATATATATAGATATATATTATTAATATTAATATTATATATATAGAAAAATAATATAATCTATAATATATATATATAAGGATAACTTAAATATTATATATATAAATATTATATATATATATATTACAATATATATATATAATATAAAGATAAATATATAATATTAATATATATATAAATATATATTATATATATTAAATATATAATAAAATAATAAAAATATAAATATATTAAATTATAATATAGGAATACTATATATATAAATATTGATAAATATAGATAATATATATTTTATA
Source organism: Macrobrachium nipponense (assembly GCF_015104395.2). Lineage (NCBI taxonomy): Eukaryota > Metazoa > Arthropoda > Malacostraca > Decapoda > Palaemonidae > Macrobrachium > Macrobrachium nipponense. The sequence continues at coordinate 138,490,428 of NC_061100.1, read as the reverse complement.
TATATATCATATATTATATATAATTTATGTAATATCTAATAATATAATAATATGTATAATATATCATATCATATAGAATATATATATATATATATCATAATATAATATATAAAAACGACCAGTTAAAATGAAATTGAAATACACACGTGTGGCCTAAAAGTGTACAAACAAAGACCACATACGAGTTGGGCATTTGAGAAAATTCCAGTTTTTTTTATACGTCAATATCTATAACTATTAATGAAAAAAAATCTGTCTGCATTAAATTCGTAAGTCACTCGTATCCGTAACCTAAGCGTCGTTCCAGTTACAACAAAAAACCGTAGAGGATTTCTCAGTGTAATGGAAACTAACATCGTTGTATTTACAATTTCAAATGAAGAAGTTACTTAAGCTAAGTGTGTCTGTCCTTCGGATAAAGTAGTCATTCATCTGGTATGAAGTCTACATCGATTTAAAAGTAAAACTAACTAATAACCAGGTTAAGACAAATAAGTATCTAATATCGTTGGTGTTAAAAAACGCAACAGACTCTCAAAAGGAGTTGAAAATCATTACTAATACTTAACATTTTCGAATCTTAGTTTTAAAACCGTATAATAAATTCAGCATCTGTTACTTTCTTATTTTCACCAAAGCAACGCAGCAGCGGCAGCGATGAAGAGGAACAAGTATGGAAGTTTCAACCATAAATAACTGAAAAGTTTCGATGTGGTCAGGTGGGAAATTCTTCGAGGTATTACATCTCCTGTCGAGCTGATAATGAATAAATATCTTGTATGTTTATGGTATTTGAAGCTTAGGGGAAAATGACTTAAATCCAAACAAATGAATCTAACTCCTCTTGCAATTTGTCATAATTGCAGAAATGCATCAAATTCTGATACATTTATGGATCCTGAAAGTAACATTAGTCCGTGTAATTATTCTAAACGGTAAAACACTAATGTGATCAAAGATAAAAAATAAAAATCACTTTTGGAATCCAAGACCATAGAGTGGCTACTCTCGCCTTTCAAGATTATTATTTCGTCTTAAAACGTGAATTGTGGCACCACAGCTATTCAACATCTAATAACATATTACGATATATATTTACCTCGATTCAGCTTCGATTTATTGACCAAAATTACGCGGAATTTGTTCAAGCACTTTGATATACTATGCGAGAGGTTATTTAACGAATCAGTTTATATACGATGGCTTCTGCTGCTTCTTCTCTCACCATTGACACTTTCAGTGCGTCAAAATCTGAAACACTGCTTTGAGACAATATATTGTCTTTTATAAGTTTCATTACATTTGCATATATATAATATATTTCATATACATATATATATATATATATATATATATATATATATATATATATATATATATATATATGATATATATATAGATATATATTATATATATAAGCAAATTCAATGAAAATGAAACTTATAAAAGACAATATATTGTCTCAAAGCAGTGTTTCAAATTTTGACGCACTGAAAGTGTCCTTGGAGAGAGAGAGAGAGAGAGAGAGAGAGAGAGAGAGAGAGAGAGAGAGAGCCAACTAAATTGATCCTAACCTAATCCCGGTCTGAATCGAGAGAATCCCTGATTTTTTCTTCAAATCCCAGACTAATGAAATAACAGGTGGGCGTGGCCGAGACTTGGAGCTGTCAAACTTGCAAACAGCTGATTTAAGATAGATTGAAAAGCTTTCCTTTCGATTCTGATAAAAGACACGGAGCTGTAACGAATGCAAAAGGGGTGCCTTCAACATGCGCTCACACGCGTTTGCATACGTGTCCCACACCTCACTATGCATCCATACATCCTATCAACAGAGAAATTGGGGAGAAAACAAGTACAATATGTTGTTGTTATTATTCAGAAGAACCCTGTTCATATGGAACAAGTCCCATAGATCCTATTCCCGGAGAAATTTGAATTCAAGCCTCTAAGAATATGTTCTTTTGTGCTCTTGATGGCCATGTTTGATAAGCGTCATAACATTACTACAAACACCTTAACTTAATCGGTTAAAAGCTATCCCGAACCTGAATTAAGAGCCATAACTTTAAATGATTTAAGGATTATAAGCTGGGTCTCACTAATAGCTATCTTCTGCCACTCAGTAGGCGGGTAATTCACCTGGGATCACTGTTGTTCCCCTAATTCAAAGTCTGTTGCAGATTCGTGACACTCATTCAGGAGGTACTCGAGTCATTGTTACGGGAATTATAGAGAGACTGATGAAGTAAGTTACGAATTCACGAAGGCTGTTGATTACCAATGTCACCCAGATAGAGAAACTGAAAGTAAACCCAAAAGAGGTTTTTCAGACATCGAAGGCGACATCTCAAGTTTTCCGTATTGTCAATTCGATTCCAGCTATGCGATTTCCCTCACTTGAATTTTAGCTTATTGATAATGGGAGCGTAAATATTGGCTGATCAACTACTGCTTCTTTTAACGACCGGTTTCCTTCTTTCATATAAACTTCACGCGAAAACTGTAATGAAACAGATTCCTGAAATCTCTCTGTATAGATCTATTGTTAAATATATTTACCCATACGTAACTGTGGATTTGTTTCTCCATCCATAATCATTTTTAACAAGCTTGGAATTTAGAGCGCAATAAATCGAGCTAGCTGGATCCTCCTTGCCCCATTGTCCGAGATCGCCAAGGCTGTCAGAGGTGGTCTGTCTGTGTTGTTTTAATTAAAAGAGAGTCCAGTTATCCACATCAGGTGTCACGTGGTACCACCTTCAGCACCTCACTACACTTAAGATGAACGTTCTGCTATGGACCCCCACCACAAATACGTTCTTCAAGAACCTCAGAATTTTGGAAAGTCAATTTTTAAAAACGTATAAAAGTCAATTTTGAAGAATGAGACTGTGGCTTTCCAATTCCGAAGGACTTTCCAGTCTGCAAACTATTTTTGAAAACTGCAAAATTCCAGATTCTGTGACAACACTACTTCCTTCGAAGTACATTTCCACGCTAGCCAATGGTTCACGAAGCATACAAAGCCTTACAGCACCAACAATATTCCCTAAGAATGTTGGAAAAACTAACCTGAAATGACTTCTTCTTTACCAAAGTCCTATCTTTTATCTCGTGAACATTTGTGTGCAAAAACGTCCACTGACCATTCCTGTTCGTGTTTAGAACTACACTGAGCTTATTACCAAAGGAAGGACAGGAGGAATCCCTTTGACCAATCAGAAGCCTACACCATAACCAATGTTTCTAACGCCTCCTTTCATTGGCTGAAATCTTTGGGTTTTGGCAAAGTCTCTTCGTAAACGACTTCCCATTCGTTGGTGAGACGTAAGCTTATTTTCAAGAATTTCTATAAAGATTATTTTCACCTCCTGTATTAAGTAAAATAAATGTTATGAACTGTCAAATGACTGGATATAGACAAGATATAAATAAAATTAATGGGAATGCTCTTCAAAATTCCATATAATAATGATTAAGATATGTAAATATTCAGCTTTTTAATCAGAAAATTAAAATGGATCAGAAAATCTTGATTTATTTCAGAAGATCCACCAAAGAGACTGTGTCTGCTGGGGGTCTGATGGGGGTGGGTGTATGCCTAGGGACTTCACCCCTGGGGCTTTATAAACTATACATCATACTACATATATATATGAAATTAACACAAATACGCATTGAACTTTAAATCTGTGGTTCCTGTTGTTACTCACAACTTCGGGACAAATTCGTGCCTAAGGGACATGAGAGTAGAGAGAGAGAGAGAGCTATTTTTTAGTTCCTAAATATCCCAAAATACCATTTTCTATGAAGAAAATTTTTCTACTTTCATAGAAAATAGAGAAAAGTTTAATGGCTAACTGTAGTAATCCCGTCTGCCTCGTGCCGAACTCTAAATCAAATAAAATCACTCTGAATATGAAGATATTTATGACGAAAAGCGTTACTAGTAATATAATGAAGATTTCTGCTTAATACTAAATAAAGGGCACTACGTGCTAGTTATACCAAATACCAAATATCGTTTTTATCAAGTAATACTTTCAAATATTACGTACAGACGGCCAACAAAGAATTGGCGTAGTTTCTTAATTCATTGTTCGTTATGGAAATATTGCCATATGCAGGTGCCAGAATATTTACTTAACAATAAATAAAATAAAATTTCCTTTCAAAGGTGCTATACTTGAAATAAATGACATTAGAACTTGAGTATGACTTATTCAACGTATGAAAGATATTTATTTTGCAAAGTAAGGAAAATATATACCGATGGGTCCACCGTCCACGATTTCTAATTTTATTTTCAACTCTAGCTTCGTAACAGCATTCCGAAGATTTTGAAGTTGGCTTTGCTGCCGCTCGGTCTTGACTCAACATATCGTACTGCACTGAAGTGTTGTCATTTCGTCTCCTACAGCCGATAAATAATACATCAAGGCGTTAACATTCTTTGAAAACGATGTTTAATTAAACTAATTTTGTCCTTTGATCAATAAAATAATTTTGCATGACACGTTTAGTGGGCCTAAATTGGACTTCTGATTTTCCACATGATAATCCTAGGTCTATTTTCAGCAGCATACTCTCTCGGATACGTAATATTAATGAATATTTAAATCGACAATATATATATATATATATATATATATATATATATATATATATATATATCTGCTTTATTTGACTATTCCCGTTATTCTTGTTTTATTAGCCATGTTCTCCTTTCTTCTTATCCTTTTAATAATTGCTTAACATAATTAACTCAGACACTAGCTATTCAAAGTCAAAAGCAATTATAAAAAAAATCAAACGAATATATTTCTTTCTTATTTTTATCGAATTCCTTGCATATCATCCTGTTTCATTTGGACACCTTGGAAAGCTGTGGGAGTCAAAACTGACGAATACATTAAGGAAGGCTTACTTTCCTTAAAGCTTTCTTAGGTTGATCTTTCTGTAGCTATTCATTCTTTTAAATAGAAATTAATTAAAAAAATGTTCACATGTATAACTACTAGACCTACTTACATAAGCATATTATAAGTAGCTGAAAGAATAAGAAATAGGAAAGGTGACGTTCTCGTTTAAGTCTATTTCATGTTTTTTTATTTATTTTTTTTTTTCTCAAGAAAAACCTACTGCTTTAATCAAGGGTTGCTCTTTGACGGCTACAGGGTGTAACACGAGGGTATGCACACATTTTGTGGAATGAAAGATAAAGTTTCTTTGAACAGAAAATGTTTTACAAACATGTATTTTAAGGCGTCCGTTGTCGGTGCGGGGAATTTTAAAATTACCGTTATCATTAGTGATGCTTTCACGAGGGGTGGAGTTCGTAGTGAGTCGGATCTAGGTCGCTGAGATGTAGAAGAGAGCGGAGCGGAGGTGGCTTTATAGGAGTGATGGAGGATTAGGCCGATGTTAGTAAAGTATCTCCCAATAAAATGTATTCTTTAGGTTTTGAAGAAAAAAAATGCATGCATCATTGAAACCGTTTCCCTCCCTATCCGTGGTATTCACTGGCCACCGATAAAAAAAAAAAAAAAAAAAAAAAAAAAAAAAAAAAAAAAAAAAAAAGTAAGCCTAACTGAATCTCTCATCCATCAAAGATAAGTTTGCTTATTCATTAGACAACTATCAGACTTCAAGTGTAGATTTAAAAATCTCTTCCTCTCCATCTAAAGTATTCATCAGACACCGTCATAAGCGTAGAGCTAGTATGATCCCATGGTTCAGCAATGTCGTGACGATGGCACTAGAATTCAAAGTTCACAATGAATGTTGCTCAGCAACATTTTCACTACTGTATTGTCTTGCTCTCATGTGGTGCTTCGAGGTATTCCACCTCTAGGCCCATGTTCTAAACTTTGCCGTCCTTTAAACAATTTTATTCATCTATGTATGATTCTCTCCGGTTTATTAAGCTTTCTTGATATCTCTCCAACAGGAACTTGCACCGAATGCAGTGCAATAATTCTCTCGCTCATCGAAGGATGTTTCTTAGACCGATAAATGACACATTGACTTAGATACCCGTGCACATAACATCAAAAGCAATAGAGTGAGGTCGCCAAGTTCACATTGTTAGATATCGTTTTTTTTTCTTTTTGTTTATAAATTGATAGCATTTGTGAGATTCCAATGTTTTCTGTAAAATTTAACAAATGGAATAGTTCAACTACCTTCAACTTAATATTGAAATGATAATTTAAGGAATATGTGTATGCGATACTATTAGTGATAGGTGTCTACTATCTATTTGGTAATGCATATCTATGGTTGTGATATGACGTTTTTTATCACTTCGTTTCGTTCACGTCAATTTTGCTATATGAAAATATATTTTACACAATAACATAACATATGTTCTAAAGATATCATGACTATTTTTAACGTCATTACACATGATTTCATCCATCTTTGAAAATAAAAATAGATAAATAAGGCATGAATCGTGCGTCAGGCAGGTGAACGAAAAATTATGAAACTCTGCCAAGAGTTTTTTGGCCGACAGTACATGAGTTGATTACAGATCAAGGGATGAGCGGGAACTGACGTCTCCCGAACCCCGTGCAACGAGATACACATAACAGGGAAAACATATCGTACCACAAATGGAACATTCCTACACCTCCCCTTTAAGATCAAAGCTCCCCATTCAAAGCAAACATAGTATATTTAAAACATAAGTATAGATTTCTCCTTTTAGTTGCAAAAATAATAAAACTGGTAAAGGTAGTAACATATGAAGTAAAGGGAATTCAGCTATAATAAAGATAGTCCTTCGGACACAGCGCTGGAACATACATAAATGGTAACATGACAAGAGGAACACTTATTAACCCCAAATAATCAGGATTAAAGTATATGCACAAAACTTGACATGTTTAGGGATATTTATTAAACACAACTAAAATGAATTACTCGTAATATAATCATCGTGCATTGCGGGGGACGACGTACCCTAGTGCTACTTCTCTCCTGGGTGTGCTACTGGGCCAGCCTCCCCCGAGGCGGTGGGAGTAGGTTCTCCCTCAGGTGGTGTGGGTGGTAGGGATCTCAAATGCTTGCGATTTCTTGTCGAAATTCTTCCGCTCCCGTCTAACCTTATGCGATATTGGCGGTATCTATTCTTTTCAATAACCGCCCCGCTTCTATTCCAGGCTCGTGTGTCACATCCTGGATAGCTACCCTCTCCCCTATTTGTAGGGGGAAAAGATCCTTGGCTTTCTCATTATACTTGGATGATATTCGTTGCTCAACAACGCTTCTTTCCCTCTCTCTTGCGGACAAGGTTTCCGACCAATGCTCGGTGACGAAATGATAACTTTTTAACATTGGCACCGAATCTCGAAGTTGCGACCCATGGCCAGTTGTGCAGGAGACTTATCTATACCACGTAATGGTGTATTTCTATACTGCAATATCGCCTGAGCTACCTTGTCATGTCTAGCCCTCCATCAGGTAGAGTATTGCCCATTAATGTTCGTTTTGGCGGTGCGCACAGCAGCTTCTGCCCGCCCGTTGGACTGGGGGTAGTGAGCAGACGACACTCTCATAGATAACCCCCCACTTACCAAAGAAATGTCTCATTTCCATGCTCGTTTGATTCGTGCCCTCGTCCACTGATATTTCTTCAGGTGCTCCCCCACTGCATAAAATATCTTCTAAAAACTGGGATCAATCTCGCGGATGTAGTTCCGTTAGCGAAGAAATAAATTTCCATCCATCCAGTCAGTCGATTGGCGTAGACCATATACTGCCTCCCTGCTACTTGAAATAAAATCTGCAACAGTTCTCTGAAACGGATATTCGGGAGGGGGAGTGTATATAATACTTTCCCCCCTTTGTTGCGAAGGTGCCGCAACGTTGCAATCATGACACTGTGCCCTATAATTTGCCAAGTCACCCTCAATCCCAGGCCAATAAACTGCCTGTCGTGCTCTTCTGATCATGGAGGTCAGTTGATTGATGACCTGATGTAAATTGGTTGCAATGCGTAAACGTAGTGCCTCCGGAACTACCAGACGAACATGCCCCTCGTCATATGCATATGTGACTAATCCTTCAATGACACTCAGCCTATCACGTACATTGAAAAAAGGTTTTAGGCAGGGCTCCACTTGAGACCTTGACGACGGCCAACCCTCTTCGCTGACACGTCGCATGCAATAGTAAAAATAATCAGGATCCTTCTCTGCTTCCCCTCATGGTAGCCCAGTCCATAGTAATGAGGTCATCCGCCAGCGATGACGTCATGGAGGCAATACAAACTTCGTTCATAAGTTCCTCCTCTTCTTCGTCTTTGACGGTAGTTTCACTGCGAATCATGGGTATCTTGATAACGTATCGGCTGCCGAATTCTTCTTCCCCGGCAAATATCTTAGGTAAAACTATATTGCATAGTTTTTCTCCTTCAACCTTAGTAGTCTCGGGTTTGCAATGTCTTTTAGGCTCCTATCCCCAAAGAGTTTTACCAAAGGTCTATGGTCCGTGATTAAATGAAATTCGGGCATCCCAATAAAAACAATCTCGATTTCCTAAGGCACCATACTACTGCAGCCGCTTCCCCCTCAATGACGGCATAGCCGGCCTCCGCCTCCGTCAGGTGCCTGCTGCCGACATAATGCCAGTTTTCCATCCCCCCTTACAACAAAAAGGGGCATTGAGATCCTCGCAATTGCAATATTGTTGCAATATAACAAATCCCATTCCTTCTCTGCACCAATCGGTAACACAGCAGTGCGCCTTGTCTTATCATAATATGTCAGTCCGTCGCCCAACATCTTGCAAATGCTGTCCCGGGCTGCAACAAAAACTGTTTTGAAGGCGTTGGTCCCAATAAAACTTTCCGATGGGGGGATTTCTTGAGAAGATCCCTGAATGGTTCCATTACCGGTGCTACAGCCACGAAGGTGCAATTTGGTTCACAAAGTCCAAACCAAGATCTTATATCCGTGATAGTTGGGCTTGCAGGCATGGGGAAGTTCTTAATGGCACTCATACGCTCATTAGAAGGTCTATAATTACTCCCAATCTAGTTCGTACCCCCCCACAAACTCTACCTGTCTTTGTACAAAATCGGAATTTATCCGGATTCAGCGTAATACCATTATCTCCACCTAATTGCAAAAAATCATAGTAATGAAAACCAAAAAGGATCTCAACACTGTCGTCATACAACAACACGTCTCTATGCACTTGTACTTTCTGTGTACATCAATAATAACGTCATCGAACCTTTTCGTGTATGCATCGGGGGCCGCGCAATGACCCATAGGTGTTCGACAATACTGGTATCTCCCCCATGGTGTAATAAACGTTGTCAACTGTCGGCTCTCCTCATCTAATGGCACCTGGTGGAATCCGGCATAGGCATCAACTACAGTCTTATATGTACGAAGTGGCACACCCGAGACCATGTCAAAAGGAGCACATGTGTGATGCGTTTCTCGTCTGCAATTCTTATTCAGCTCTTGATAGTCCTCGGTCCTCCGTGGTTTACCATTTTTCTTTGCTACCACTACCATCCTCGCACACCAGTCCGTAGCTGTACCAGCAGGGACCCTCCCTAATTACTCCTAATTTGACATCTTCGTCGAGCTGAGCCTTACATCGGCCTCCCAATGCTTAGGAACTGGTATAGGTGTATGACACGCATAGGGGATGGCACCTTCCCTCAGGTGAATGTGGTGAGGGGCTCCTTTCATCATCGGCAGAGGGTTTCTTGAAACGTTGAACGTAGTCTTCGCAAAACGTTGCAGTAGCCAGTCCCTCAGCCTAGGACATTCTCCTCCGTGGCAGCGTATGGCATCTCGCGCTGACGACCACCACCCCCCTACCCGTGTGAGAACGTTTTCTTCAGGCGTTTGGCGGGGGTTAGTCGACGCAGAGGGTTTCCGAGTGACGTCATTCACGGTAGCGACAGTATGATGGGGAAACTTTGTATAGCACTAGACCTAGTGATTTACACACTCCTAAAGACATATAAAAACGGGTAGCACCTTGCACAACGATAACACTAGTGCTCACTGATTTATCACCCAATTCCTATTAGCATATCACAGACCCATATATTCTCAATGACTTCTCCCCTGCGTGATTTACAATGACATTACACCGAGGAGAGATTAGGTACTTCAAACCCAATTTTGGTAACAAATCTACCCCTACTATACACACTTCTGCCCCAGTGTCTGGAACAGCCTCAACAACGACACACTCACATGAAAACTCAATGCTTAACCTTTATTTTTACCATCGGGCAGTTTCCCCACTGCCGCACATAGGCCTACCTGGCGATTGTCCCGCAGGTGGATAGGCAACAGTGCATGACGTAACAGACGCGTCCACAATAGGCGCCGTTTTGGCGGGCTGTTGCCCCCCTTGACAACAGAATTTAGCAAAGTGCCCCACAATACCACACTGAAAACAGTTAACATTATCAGCAGGACATTTCCTGCCAATGAGAACGACCACCACACTTTTTACACCTGGTATCTGACTTACTGTTACCAGTAGGTTTCGAGCTACTACGGCCACGGCCGTGTCCCTTGTCACTATTATTAGACCTATAGCTAGCAATCTTTTACTTTCACCTTCTAACCCACTTTCAACTAGGCCTAAGCCTATCTCATCCCCTTTTACCAAACTAGCTACGTTTGCCCTTCCACGAGCGCTAATACTATCCATTTTCTGCAGATCATAAATTTCACATTTACGTAACAATTTTCTGCACAGTATTGAAAACCTCATGATCCTGTAGGATCTCTTGCTTAAGTCCCACATTGCTTAAACCACTTGTTATCCCGCTGAACTAACACAAAATCATTCAGTATCAGCTCGACAATGGGGACACTTAAACCCACAATCTAACGGCCAATTGTTGGCACCTATGCACAAAAGATTTCGCGGTTTCTTGATCGCCTTGTTGCGCTAAGAAAAACTTGTCCCATGCCACTGCCTTATTCACAGACTTCGTTGTGATCTCCTCCAGTTCTGTCGAATGCCTCAGAGGTCGTTAATGAGTTCCACTGAACCTCTGAGTGCGTTGCATCTATAGTCTCCTTAACTTCTCATCGCAGTTTAACCGGATACTGATAAGTGCATTCTCTCCTGAGACGTTTCCTAAGGCCAGCCAATCACTCATAGAGCGACACCATTCTCGAAAACTGCTTTGTGTCATCTCATAGCTACACTTCTCAGGGCACATCGCCCTAACACCTGCCGAGGCTGAACCATGTGGTCTTCCTTGTGCCATGAGGCCTCCAACCAAAGCCTGTAACACGTCCTGTCCCTCGTGGTGCCGGCGTGCCGGTGTTGCATTCCTGCTTGCAGTGCCCCTGGGGGAACGTCTTGCTGTGCCCCTGTGTTGTTGTGATGGCCTCGTCTCAGCATCCTTGTAGGTCCTGCTTTGGAACGAGAATCACTGCGCCATGTAAGCAGGTTGAGACATACTCGGGACCAGTTGATTCCTTTAATGTACAAGAGTTGATTACAGATCAAGGGATGAGCGGGAACTGACTTGTCTTTTCCCCGACCCCGTGGCCCCGTGCAACGAGATACACATAACAGGGAAAACATATCGTACCTCAAATGGAACATTCCTACAGTATGTCCTTTCTTACGACTGTTATTCGTAAGCATTGTGGGTTCTACTTCTCTTCTCGTCTACAGGTATCTAGTTGAGTTGATTCTTCTTTAGAATAAGGGATTTGATTCAAACGGAGGAAGTTGAAACTTAACAGCTTTATTTCTTAACTCCCCATTCAATAGAGTAGAGAGATGGTTTGGTCAGATGACCGCTCCGTTTCGTAACTAGAAGAGAACTAATAATACATGGCATCGTGTCGATAGCGGAACACTAGCTATCTCAGTCATGAGTTTCCTGCCGCGGGTTAACAGGTCAACCGCTTCCCATGGAAGGTGTTGTTAGAGCTATTTGTAAACAAAAATTATGATATGTCCAAATGCAAACCAGGCTACTGCAAGCATTGCACAGCATGATCTAGTTTCACATTGTCACGTAGGACGCTCCTAATTCACCAATGACCCCTTTGGTCGTGGGTTCTATTTACAGATATGTAATTTATCTGTATTCATTGATGTATTTATTACATTGGGCTCGGACAGCTACCATTCAAGCCCTGAATAACAAAAGTTACGTTAAACATAGTTTCTTAGGAGTGTGCCCGTAACATATATTTAGTCACAATCATAAACAAGTGATTAAGTGCATAAAAGGTTTTGTTACATACACTTTTTGGACATATTCATAAATAAAGAAAAATGCATGGAAAATATAGATCCATGTTTGATATATATATGGCATATAATGTAAATAATGATTATTAGGTAACAGAAAAAAAATTAAAAGGTTAACATGTATACATGAAGATTATAGTAATAGGTAACCCGATTAAGAATAATTGTTACTCTGTAAAGATACATAACATGAACATGGATAACTGTTCAAGAGTACTTGTTACTCTTTGTAAAGATATAAAGATAACATATAATTGTGCACAAGATATAGATTCCTGGCACGTACACGCACCAACAGTTTAATATATAGGGCTTCAATATTTTATTAGGTGCCCGAAAGATACTTTTATGTATTTTAATATATAGGGCTACAATATTTTATTAGGTGCCCGAAAGATACTTTTAACTGTTCATATATATGCAAAGGCTTGGAGTCTCTTGTCCTACATATTGCCAGCATACAGACCGCTTCTCACACACAACACAATTCCAGACAATTTTCCTCGGAGTCAGGTGAAATGGCCAGTTTCAGATGGCTCTGAAAGTAAACGCTTTTAACACAACAGGAGTGTTGTCTGGACGCGGCAAAATGTTCCTTTGAAGATCCGTCTGTGTTCGCCTCAACCTACGCCAAGCAAAGATGTTAACGGCGATAATAATCATTACCGTAACACAAAACACGGATAGCAGCACGTAGAAACGAAGATTTTCTCCTCCTGCATAAGTCGGCGACGTGTGGTCCATCTCAGCCAGTTGCGTCAAACGATGAGCCACCCTCGCGTTGTATGGGAGAGGTAGCGATGGGATAACTGTAGTCGCCCACGTAAAATTGGCAAAGAATGCACGTTCGCGGATTATAGTGTTAACCCTGCAGACCGTGTAGTTCGTAGACGTTCCTGTACATCCGTCTGCTGCGACCAAGACCTGGGAGTGGGCTGTGGTCCCGTCCGGACATGCCACTTCAAAGCCTTCCTTGTCGTATCGGATCCACGAGCCGTTGTTCAATCTGTAATTGAACTTATTACTGTCAAAAGGATAAAGTTTCTTCAGACAACCTTCGTGTGTATGGGAGAGAGAACTGTTTAGCACTATGCCTAACTCACATGAATCCATTGATATAGGATGGAATTCAAAAGAGTCAGCTGTACAAACTTCATTATTCATGGCTTCTGAACAGTGAGTGAATTTATCTAAGTCTTTAATGACTGTATATGATTTCCTATCAGGGGAAATCAATACGTGTCCCGTCAAATTGGATATTACTGGACTTGAGTTATTCGTCATGAAAGTTGGGAACGGTGCTATTTTGTATGATTGCCAGGCATCGGAAGAATCAAAGGGAATAGTTATCATGTTCCTGTAATTTTCAACGCTTACCGATATTAAGCTATAATAAAACTCTATCTTATGGGCGTCTAATAAAGGAATATAACCTAGTTTCTCCCGTCCGTTCTCCAAAGTTAAAGTCAGATCTTTAATAGACATAAGATGAGGGGATAAAACACCCTTTGTTGCTAGCGTAATAGCTTCTACATAGTCCTTTGATTTCTCAATAAAATGTGATATTTTGGTATGGATATGATCTATTTTCGAACTATAATAAGCTAACGTAGCCAGCAAGTGTTGTACTTCCATAATCTGATCGATATTACTAGAATGTTCGTTCACCAAGCTCATTATTTGATTGATTGAGGATAACTGGCTACGCAGTTCGGACAAAGCTAATTCGGTTTTATGTTGCAAAAACTCAATTCTCTTATTTTGATTATTTATTTTAAGGCGATTTGAAATTCCTAAGCCTAAACTTGCAACAGATCCAAAGATGTTTAATCCAGCAAAGATAAGCGGGTTGCGACGTTCGAGAGTATTGTGCCGCACAGACCACATCAGCAGGTCTTGAGCCAGATCTTCTGCCTCGGCGGTTTTATTCTGCAAGTCGTATGATAACATTTCCGCGATACTGATTGTTTGAGCTAGTGAACCCTCTGCGTTAGCTTGAAAATGACGTTGGTGCATTTCCTTTAACAAAACAGCAAACCTCAACAGGTCACTCTTTAGGTTAATGACGTCATCCTCAGGAAGAAATATCGCCTGCATATCAACTTCTATGACTATATTGCTTGCGGTAATGAAAACGTCTTCTGTTCTTTCTACAATAGTGCCATGAGTAAAATCTAATTTTTTTGTTTTAGCGCTCTTCTCACACGACAAAGATGTCTGAACGAACAATATCACTCCTAACAATAACAGATTCATTTTGGAAACCTGCAATGAGTAAAATAGTTGTAATAACTCATGTTGTAAAGAATATGTTTACATACAAATATGATATATATATATATATATATATATATATATATATATATATATATATATATATATATATATATATATAAGTTATTATACAAGTTTCATAGATACAAAAATTTCCCTCACTTCCATCTACCCTTCTTTTAATTTCTTATATGTGCCAATGGAACGATTGCTCATATCAGTGGGTTGGGATACGTTTTGAACCCTAAAATCTATTGGCCGTTAATGTTTCTAAAATGTTAAACGGGCCTTCAAACTTAGGTGCCAGTTTTGTGGTTTAATCCTTTACGTACGTATACTTGTATGTATACCTTATCGCCCACGGCATATGTTTTAGTTGGCTTAGCTATTTTTTTTATCATGATTTCTTTTCATTATGATTTGTGAGTTCTTCTAGATTCTTACGAAGTATATTATAAACGACTTATGCTTGCATCCATAACATCCTTTAGAGGATAGATAAATTGGTTGTTAGGCGTTAATACATGGAAAGGCGTTCTAGCTGGGGTACCGTATAGCTGGGGTACCGTACAGTGCCTCGTGCGGCGACATTTTAATAGATACATGATATGAGTGATTGAGAGTGTTTAGTACCGCAGGTATAGCAATGTCCCAGTTGGGGTCCATCCCCCCTAAGGTGACCCTTAAAATGTTTAAAACCTTACGATTTGCTCTTTCCACTAGCCCGTTAGACTCAGGGTGGTAGATCATGGTATTGATTTTCTTTATGCCAAGGAATTCACACAAGGAGTTAAGGAAGTGATTATTGAATTCTCCGCCAGAGTCGGATATTATCATGTGTGGAATTCCATTTTTACAAATGTAGCACTCGTAAAACTTCCTAGCGCACTTGACTGCGGTTTTTGTTTTAAGCGCTATCAGTTCTGTATATCGAGTCAAGGCATCTATGATTACTAGGAGGTGCTTATTTCCTCTGTCTGACTCATAAAACCCTGTTAATAAATCTAAGTGTACTCTTTCAAAGGGTTGATTGGGCACGGGATAAGCCCCTAGGCTGACAGGTGTCTTTGTGTGCCCTTTGTGTTCTTGACAAGTGCGACAATTAGCTATGTGCTTTTTTATATCTGTAAGCATAGTATGCCAATAAAATAAGGATTTGGCTTTCTGTGACATGATGGAGAAACCCGGGTGACCATGCAATGGATTTGCATGCAACCAATTTAAGACAGTGGGTATAAGTGAAATCGGTACCACCATCTGGTCGTTATTCAGCTGTGGTGTGTTGCGGGTTTTCCTCGTTACGGATCTACACAGGATATTATCTTTGACTATATAATTCTGCTGCTTATACTTTATATATTCCTTTTCCTTAGGATTTCCGTTTAAAGAGTTTATGATTTTTTCTAATTGCTGATCTTTTCTTTGTTCCGTCTGTAATAGTTCAGCACTCCAGCCCAGATCTTCTTGTTCAGATATAGTTTTAACAATAGGCATGGATGTTGATATATCTATTAATTCAGCTAATGGCTCCGTACAAGATGATGCGGGGTTGCGTGATAATGCGTCAGCAATGATATTTGCTTTCCCAGGTAAATACCCGATCCTCGCGCCAAAGTCTTGGATGATCATATGCCACCGAGTTCGTTTAGGGCTGTGACTAAAGCCTTTAAAGAAGTCGGTTAGGGGCTTATGATCAGCGAGAACCTTGACGGGATAACCGTATATTATGAACTCAAAATGCACTAGTGAATTAACAATAGCGAGCCTTCCTTGTCTATTACTTGCATATTTACTTTTGGAAGGTCTCGTTTTACGTGAATAAAAAGCTATAGGGAAAAACTGTTGTCATATTGCTGAAGCAATACCCACCTACTCTAGGTCTGAGGCGTCTGTTGCAATAAAGAATTCCTTACCGAAGTCAGGAAATTTTAAGATAGGAGAACTACACAGTTCATCTTTCAATGTATCGAACGCCTGTTGATGTTTCTCAGACCATATGAAATCTACGCCCTTCTTTATAAGATCGGTTAGGGGAGCGGCTATGATTGAGTAGTTGCGTATAAAACGCCTGTAGTACCCGTTACATCCTAGAAATTTCTGTATTCCCTTGACGTTAGTAGGTATCGGAAAGTTACGGATAGCCGATACCTTATCATGGACTACTTTAAGACCTTGACTAGACACCGTGAAACCTAAATAGACTAGTTCTGTTTTTAAAAATTCACACTTACTTATCTTTACCCTTAGGTTATGCTGCCTTAGTCTTTGTAGATGTTCTTCTAAGGTATTAGAAAAGATTACAAGGTCGTCCATATAGGCATGTAGGATATCCCCTAACAAGTCTCCAAACACAATGTTGATCATTCTAGTAAAAGTTATGTGAGCACAACGTAAACCAAAAGGCATACACAAAAATTCATAATGTCCCCTGGCTGTGCTGAAGGCAGTGCATGGGATACTCTCCTTTTCTAACGGTATCTGGTGGAAACCCTTGAGTAAGTCCAAACTGGTAAAATATTTGTTCTGACCTAGTAAAGATAGAATATCGTCAGTACATGGCACTGGGAATCGGTCAGGGATTGTTTCCTCATTTAAGTGACGGAAGTCTACGCAGATATGCCAAGTTCGATCTTTTATCGCTACAACTATTAACGGAAAATTATAAGGGCTGTTTGATTTCCTAATGACTCCTTCCTTTAGCATTTTACCTACTTCCTCATTTATCTCATTCTGAAATTTCATAGGGAGTCTGTACGAATGTACATAGATAACTTTCTGCTTGTCTTTTAACCTTATTTGGTGATCTATGACATCCGTTTTTCCTAAGGATCCATCCGTAGTGGAAAAAACATCATGTATTTAGTTAAAATATCAAGAAATTTCTGCTGAATTTCTTCTTCTTGAATGTCTTTATCGATTTTATTTTTTATTTTTTATAGATTGCAAAAGGGATTCATCTGCAACTGATTGAGCATGATTGATCTCAGCTACGGTAAGAATGCGATGTTTATAAACTTCCACATCCAAGATATGTTGAATTTTGTGAATGACTAAAGTGGTATTCAAATGATTACAGACTTCGATGTTACATTGTTGTTGTGAGCCGACTGTATAAATGGCTTGTGTGACGGATAATCCATGAGTTTTCAGAGTGTCGAAAAGGATTAACATTTCAGATCCCGGCAAGGTTTTCTTTACATGCACTATTATGTTCGAAGTTACGTTCGGCTCGAGAGTTTGCGGGCAAGCTGATATTAAGGGCGAGCGAGAATTCTGTTGGGTCGCATGGATTATTTCTTCGTTCATGAGACAAGTGATTGGTTCTTCAATGTATGTTACTACTCTATTTGCTGTCTCTTTATTATCTAAAACTGATTTTAAGGTGTTAGAAGACTTATAGAATTTTCCTTTGATATAAACGCCGTGTTTGCAGGGGCTAAGGTAATGTTTTGAGTGCCCATAGACGGTATCCTATGATTACAGCGGGATACATATCAATGTTTTGTACAACGATAAAGGTATCGGAAAACGTGCGCTTACCGACCTTGTACTGAACATGAGTTACTCCTACCACATTTAATTCATTATTTCCTATACCCGAGAGTCTTACTCCGGACTTCTCTATAGGGAAGTTCGAAAAAAGCAAATGATGAGTCCGCAAATCCATGATATTACGTGGACTACCAGAATCAAAGAATAATGTAAATGACTTATGATCTAAATTTACTGCATGTAAGGTTGGGCGTAACTCATCTTGACTTATAATTGCGTGAATTTGTTGCAAATCTACGGGAACCTGCACTGATTTTTTGGATTCGGCCGTGTGTTTCATAGGAAAATCGATTGCCTCACAATGATCTGGTAAATGATTAAATTGATTATTTGATACAAAAGATATTGATATGGATGACCCAACATCGTCCTCTCCCCCCCTGGAGCTTACGACGTGGTATGTGCTTTGTTTTGCACACTCGGAAAATTCGCCTGACCTTGCGAGTTCTGGCTAGACGACCCAGGAACAGAGTTACTTGAAGCACGATTTGTTTGTTTGTGATGTTGAGCAGCATTACTGTTCGCCTGCTTCTTTTTAAAGTACTGAGGACCCTTCTTTTTGTTTTCATTGGCAACTGTTTGCATGTTTTTAGGATTCTGCTGTTGATTCCGCGAGAAGCACCGATTATATGAATGAGTGGTACTATTATGAATTGAACAAAAACGCGTCCGACAGTCTGAAATCATGTGACCTGGTCTTTTACAATTATAACAAATCATCCCTGCAGCTTGATTATTATTGACCACGTTTACTTGTTGTGGTTTATCCTCATTTTTTGCAAAAACTTGAGTAAACAAGGGATCAAGGTCAGTACATTTAGACGTGTTTTTTGATCTGTTTATACACATCTAGTTCCGTACTGTTGGGCTGCAGCTTTTTGTCAAAACACCTCACTAAAGCTTCAGGCAACATGACTGTCATACACGTGAGGTAAATCAAACGTATGAAATCTTTCACGGCGATACTGGATCTTGTAACCCATGCGGAGTTACTTAAATTAACCTGATATTCATTTAGCCGGTCGGCAATTACCGCCGCCCGCTCTACAACATTAAGCTGAGTCATAGAGGCTTGGTTAAGGATGTTCCTTAAAGCCAGCACTACGTCTAAAGCCTCTTCACCGCCATATACAGCACGTAACCTAACTTTGAAATCGTCCCATGTAACCGCCTCTTGGAAAGAAACACCATCTCATATGCACTTGCGTCTCCTTTAGCAAAGTCTATGAAGCTTTTGGCTTCCTGTAATTGTACAGATGGGTCTGTGATGCATTTTGCATTTAAATGAGCGTCTACAGATGAGATCCATGACTCAACGTTTTGAGGCAGGAACCCATTGACCCGACCTTGAAAAGGGACTATTGCTGACCTAGCACTTACGAGGGTCACAACATTGGGGTTACCCGGTGTGGAAGAACCAGCCACAGTAGTTGCCATGTTAACTTTTACTTTTTTCTTGTCACTACGATTTCTTGCGATCCTATCAAAATATCTATAAGAGTACACACGACCACTACGTAAACGCATATGCAATATAAAGTAAAAATGTGTTGCAAATAATAGGAAAATCCCCCAAAAAAAGATAATATTAATACAGATAATTTGATAAAGATATTTTCCGGAGAACTCCTGGAAGAAAAAGCGATTAGCAACAACGAGAAAAAGAATCTGCGGGCGAGAACTCGTATTTGAAGATTGATTCCTGTAATGAATTCAGATTAAGATTGGATAACTCACCCCAGGAATACTGGACGATCGACTCTTGATGTACAACACTTCACTGAAAAAACCTGAATGGATAAAGAATGTACTAAGCTCTGGTATATACTCGGAAAGAATGTTGACGTTCCGATGACGTCACAGCCTCTCTCTCTCTCTCGCATCGCAGGAAGCCGTCAATGTTGTGATGACGTCACAGCCTCTCTCTCTCTCTCTCTCGCGTTGCTTCCTCTTGACCTAATCTCAATGCCCTTGCCTGTGATCGCTCGTTGTTTTCTATGGTGGTTTCTTCCTTCCCATTGATGTCCGATGCTGCTTCGCGTCCGGTTTTGATTCTTGTAGATATGTTCACTTAAACGTCGATGTTGATGCTCGACTTCGTCTCGATGAAGGACATATCTTCGTTTTCATAGGATGTTTGCAGTTGCATGTTGATTGAAGATCCCGTTTCCTCAGTTTATTATTGACTTATAGCTGGGATTCGATGACATATTTCTTCGGTAGACGTATATGGTTCTTGTGTATGTAGATAGGCGCTGCCACCATTTTCTTATCTCCCGCTTGTCCACTTAGTATAATGGTGTTAGACAGCGAAAGATTGTATGTCCTTTCTTACGACTGTTATTCGTAAGCATTGTGGGTTCTACTTCTCTTCTCGTCTACAGGTATCTAGTTGAGTTGATTCTTCTTTAGAATAAGGGAGATGATTCAAACGGAGGAAGTTGAAACTTAACAGCTTTATTTCTTAACTCCATCACTAGAGTAGAGAGATGGTTTGGTCAGATGACCGCTCCGTTTCGTAACTAGAAGAGAACTAATAATACAGGGCATCGTGTCGATAGTGGAACACTAGCTATCTCAGCGATTTACAGATAAAATGAATACGTAGTCCGCGGCTTGGAAGTCATGAGTTTCCGCCGCGGGAGGTTTAAACAGGTCAAACCGCTTCCCATGGAAGGTGTTGTTAGCTGTTTGTAAACAAAAATAATGATATGTCCAAATGCAAACCAGGCTACTGCAAGCATTGCACAGCGTGATCTAGTTTCACATTGTCATGTAGGACGCTCCTAATTCACCAATGACCCCTTAGGTCGTGGGTTCTATTTACAGATATGTAATTTATCTGTATTCATTAATGTATTTATTACACTAGTACCATACAATGGCTGCTCCTCCTTGTCCAGAGAGGAGGCAGGATTACCAATATTCATGGAGGCTTTAACATGCAATTAAGGGCAAAGGACAAACTACCTTCAAAAGTTGTGATTCGCAGTAAACGTTGCGTCTCCTTTAAATTCTAATGGAAATTGTCTTTTTGGAGATACTACATTAATTTTACATTTAATAAGAATAATTTTTTCTGGTTAAGTTTCAAGGAGGAATTCTGCGGGAGAGGTCTTCCTCGAGACAATACAAATTTCTCAAAAATGGAACAGATAGCTTTATTAATAGTCTCAGACAATCCACGTCCCTTCTGGTCTTCATTTAAAAAGGATCATTAGCATCAACCTCAGTAATAGCATTGGCATACTAAGTTTGAGGAGGAAGTATATATACTATTACATGGACGGACGGACGGATGGATGGATGTATATTTTGGGCTGAAGCCCAGGCATTGGGGCCGAGAAGGTCACTCAGTGCCGTAAAGAAGGTTAAATAAGTTTAATTATTCTAAATGAATGAATTTATTAGTGAAAAAGGTTCATAAAATTAGATGACTAAAATGAAAAATTAAAGTTTAATGAATGGCATACTATTACATGAAGTTTAATGAATGGCATACTACTACATGAAGTTTAATGAATGGCATACTATTACATAGCTTTCCACAAATCCAAACACTTCACATACACAGCTACGTTCACGAAAACCAACTAGACCAGTGGCAAGCTAGTGATTAGACAAAGGTAAAATTAAAGTTTTGACAATTATGGGAAAGCTAGAATAAAAATATAGGTAATTCTTCAGAAGCAAGCCGCATCATGAGTTTCTAAAAGACAATTAACAATCCTTCATTTAATGGTGTTTTTTTCAGTGAATCTCTTGTTTTCTTGAGGAAATGTTATTTTAACCCCCTTTTCCACCCAACAAACTTGGGGGCCCCCAGTTGGGAAGCGGGGGTTTTGGGTGGGGAAATACCAGAAAAGAGTGCTTTGCAGCAATAATAATAATTGGGAGCACCTACAGATTCGCGGGCCCACTCGACCGCCGACCGAAATCGGCGGAAGAACACTAAAACCAATATGGCGGCGATGCCAAAACAACAACAAACAAAGTAGGGAGCAACTGCATATCCGCGACGATCGATTTGTGTGTGGTGTCAGTAAGGCCGTGGCGGAACGGTGCTTCTCACCTTATCCGCATATTTAAAGATTCTTGGCAAGCACAGCATGTACTGGCAAGAGGTAATGTTGCGCTGCGCGCGCTAGCCACATGGTTTACAGTAACCTAACTTAGAAGCTGTATCCTCACCTTGCGAGGGGGGGTGTTGCTCCCCCTGCGACCCCCCCCCCCCCCCCCCCACAACTTCGCCGCTATATTAAGTTATAGTAAGAACGGTGGACAAAAAATTTACCAAAGTATAGGCCTACTTACAGAATATTATGGAGTTGGAGGATATAATAATGCAGCTTCCAATAGAAAATAATGTAGGCGTATCTTGTAGTCATTGTAGAACAGCTTAAAGTACGTTGCACATAGATATCCTACCCAGTTGTGTCTCCGTCGTCCATACTTTGGGACCAAGCTCTTCACAACCCTCCACCTTCTTTCTATGGTATTTGTGTGCGCAAGGGTCACAGGATCCACAAAATTTAGGGAGTGGTTCACTTGCAAGTGCTGGTACCCTAACTCCTGTAAGCAATTATAAGCCTTCCAGCAGTCGCTCACTATTGTCGTACCAGGCCCAATAAATTGCTGTATAAATGGGCAGCCAATGTTTTTTCTGCTGACCTAAGCTTTACTGGCACTAAAAAACACTGCCTCGTTTCACGACATATACCACCAACACCCACTGCCCATCAATAACCCTACCAACATTATATTTTCTCTCGCCAAATTTAGATTCATCGATCTCAATAGTTAGGCCCACACCACCAATCTTACCACTATTTCTCAAAACCCAACTTATTGCACCTCTCGGCAAAATGAAGCCCAATCACATATTGTCACTTGGGAAAGCTGCAATTCCCCTTCAGCTAAGTTATAAAAAAAGTTGGGACTACACCATAACTTAACAAACTTTAGATTAACTTCAAAACAGAGATGGGATTTTTCAAACCACGTTCCTTTAGACAAGGAAACACTAAAATTACATCGCTTACGCCGACGTCCTTTCTTCACTACAGAGTGATCACACCTAAAGGAGTTCTTGTTGTAGTCGATCGACAAATAGCTCCACAACACTCGCAGTTTTTTTTCCTTTAGAATTAAATTATGTCTTTGAGCATATTCAATTACAACTTCTTTACCACCACTAGACAAATAATGATAAAATTCACCGTAACCCACATTGCACAGCAAACAACCGGTAGGAAATCGAAGGTCTCTGTCAAAATTAATGCCAGAAGGCCCAGCCACTGCCTCTGCCTCTGCTACACAACACAAAAGGCCGGTTTTTGCTTCATTATTCGAGTATTCAGTCAAACAAGGATACCAGTGGACACTGGACAGGTAACTTTATTACTCCGCTGAAATGCTAGTGAAACCTAGTTTTTGACTAAAGTTGTTCGTAATTGGTTATGAAACCCATTACGTCATAACGATGTCACACCTCTCAGCCAATAATGAGTAACTGGAACTGCTTTTGTTTGCGTAAGAAACTAAGTTAGAGGGCTCAATAAAAGTAAACATTACATAGAGGAAACACCTCTCCC
>NC_061100.1:138407152-138466238 GCF_015104395.2 Macrobrachium nipponense | reverse complement strand
GGGAGAGGTGTTTCCTCTCCATGGTAATGTTTTACTTTTAATGAGCCCTCTAACTTAGTGTTCTTTCTTTACGCACAAAAACAAAGCAGTTTCCAGTTACCTCATTATTGGGCTGAGGAGGTGGTGACATCGTTATGACGTAATGGGTTTCATAACCAATTACGAACGACTTAAGTCAAAAACTAGGTTTCACTAGCATTTCAGCGGAGTAATAAAGTTACCTGTCCAGTGTCCACTGGTATCCTTGTTTGACTGAATACTCGAATAATGAAGCAAAAACCGGCCTTTTGTGTTCGTGTAGCAGAGGCAGAGGCAGTGGCTGGGCCTTCTGGCATTAATTTTGACAGAGACCTTCGATTTCCTACCGGTTGTTTGCTGTGCAATGTGGGTTACGGTGAATTTTATCATTATTTGTCTAGTGGTGGTAAGAAGTTGTAATTGAATATGCTCAAAGACATAATTTAATTCTAAAGGAAAAAAACTGCGAGTGCTGTGGAGCTATTTGTCGGATCGACTACAACAAGAACTCCTTTAGGTGTGATCGCTCTGTAGTGAAGAAAGGACGTCGGCGTAAGCGATGTAATTTTAGTGTTTCCTTGTCTAAAGGAACGTGGTTTGAAAAATCCCATCTCTGTTTTGAAATTAATCTAAAGTTTTCTTGATTGGTCTTCATTTTGCCGAGAGGTGCAATAAGTTGGGTTTTGAGAAATAGTGGTAAGATTGGTGGTGTGGGCCTAACTATTGAGATCGATGAATCTAAATTTGGCAAGAGAAAATATAATGTTGGTAGGGTTATTGATGGGCAGTGGGTGTTTGGTGGTATATGTCGTGAAACGAGGCAGTGTTTTTTAGTGCCAGTAAAGCTTAGGTCAGCAGAAACATTGCTGCCCATTATACAGCAATTTATTGGGCCTGGTACGACAATAGTGAGCGACTGCTGGAAGGCTTATAATTGCTTACAGGAGTTAGGGTACCAGCACTTGCAAGTGAACCACTCCTTAAATTGTGGATCCTGTGACCCTTGCGCACACAAATACCATAGAAAGAAGGTGGAGGGATGTGAAGAGCTTGGTCCCAAAGTATGGACGACGGAGACACAACTGGGTAGGATATCTATGTGCAACGTACTTTAAGCTGTTCTACAATGACTACAAGATACACCTACATTATTTTCTATTGGAAGCTGCATTATTATATCCTCCAACTCCATAATATTCTGGTAAGTAGGCCTATACTTTGGTGAATTTTTTGTCCACCGTTCTTTCTATAACTTAATATAGTGGCGGAGTTGGGGGGGGGGGGGGCGTCGCAGGGGGAGCAAAAACGTCCCCCCCCCCCCCTCGAAAGGTGAGGATACAGCTTCTAAGTTAGGTTACTGTAACCCCGTGGCTAGCGCGCGCAACGCAACATTACCTCTTACCAGTACATGCCGTGCTTGCCAAGAATCTTTAAATATGCGGATAAGGCGCGAAACGCCGTTCCGCCACGGCCTTACTGACAGCGCACATAAATCGATCGTCGCGGATATGTAGTCACTCCCTACTTTGTTTGTTGTTGTTTTGGCATCGCCGCCATATTGGTTTTACTGTTCTTCCGCCGATTTCGGTCGGCGGTCGAGTGGGCCCACGAATCTGTAGGTGCTCCCAATTATTATTATTGCTGCAAAGCACACTTTTCTGGTATTTCCCCACCCAAAACCCCCGATTCCCAACTGGGGGCCCCCAAGCTTGTTGGGTGGAAAAGGGGGTTAAAATAACATTTCCTCAAGAAAACAAGATGAGATTCACTTAAAAAACACCATTAAATGAAGGATTGTTAATTGTCTTTTAGAAACTCGTGATGCGGCTTGCTTCTGAAGAATTACCTATATTTTTATTCTAGCTTTCCCATAATTGTCAAAACTTTAATTTTACCTTTGTCTAATCACTAGCTTGCCACTGGTCTAGTTGGTTTTCGTGAACGTAGCTGTGTATGTGAAGTGTTTGGATTTGTGGAAAGCTATGTAATAGTATGCCATTCATTAAACTTCATGTAGTAGTATGCCATTCATTAAACTTCATATAATAGTATGCCATTCATTAAACTTTAATTTTTTATTTTAGTCATCTAATTTTATGAACCTTTTTCACTAATAAATTAATTCATTTAGAATAATTAAACTTATTTAACCTTCTTTACGGCACTGAGTGACCACCTCGGCCCCAATGCCTGGGCTTCAGCCCAAAATATACATCCATCCATCCGTCCGTCCGTCCATGTAATAGTATATATACTTCCTCCTCAAACTTAGTATGCCAATGCTATCTGTTCCATTTTTGAGAAATTTGTATTGTCTCGAGGAAGACCTCTCCCGCGGAATTCCTCCTTGAAACTTAACCAGAAAAAATTATTCTTATTAAATGTAAAATTAATGTAGTATCTCCAAAAAGACAATTTCCATTAGAATTTAAAGGAGACGCAACGTTTACTGCGAATCACAACTTTTGAAGGTAGTTTGTCCTTTGCCCTTAATTGCATGTTAAAGCCTCCATGAATATTGGTAATCCTGCCTCCTCTCTGGACAAGGAGGAGCAGCCATTGTATGGTACTAGTGTAATAAATACATTAATGAATACAGATAAATTACATATCTGTAAATAGAACCCACGACCTAAGGGGTCATTGGTGAATTAGGAGCGTCCTACATGACAATGTGAAACTAGATCACGCTGTGCAATGGTTGCAGTAGCCTGGTTTGCATTTGGACATATCATTATTTTTGTTTACAAACAGCTAACAACACCTTCCATGGGAAGCGGTTGACCTGTTAACCCGCGGCGGAAACTCATGACTTCCAAGCCGGCGGACTACGTATTCATTTTATATGTAAATTGCTGAGATAGCTAGTGTTCCGCTATCGACACGATGCCCTGTATTATTAGTTCTCTTCTAGTTACGAAACGGAGCGGTCATCTGACCAAACCATCTCTCTACTCTAGTGATGGAGTTAAGAAATAAAGCTGTTAAGTTTCAACTTCCTCCGTTTGAATCATCTCCCTTATTCTAAAGAAGAATCAACTCAACTAGATACCTGTAGACGAGAAGAGAAGTAGAACCCACAATGCTTACGAATAACAGTCGTAAGAAAGGAACATAATCTTTCGCTGTCTAACACCATTATAACTAAGTGGACAAGCGGAGATAAGAAAATGGTGGCAGCGCCTATCTACATACACAAGAACCATATACGTCTACCGAAGAAATATGTCATCGAATCCCAGCTATAAGTCAATAATAAACTGAGGAAACGGGATCTTCAATCAACATGCAACTGCAAACATCCTATGAAAACGAAGATATGCCTTCATCGAGACGAGTCGAGCATCAACATCGACGTTTAAGTGAATATTCTACAAGAATCAAAACCGGACGCGAAGCAGCATCGAACATCAATGGGAAGGAAGAAACCACCATAGAAAACAACGAGCGATCACAGGCAAGGGCATTGAGATTAGGTCAAGAGGAAGCAACGCGAGAGAGAGAGAGAGAGGCTGTGACGTCATCACAACATTGACGGCTTCCTGCGACGCGAGAGAGAGAGAGAGAGGCTGTGACGTCATCGGAACGTCAACATTCTTTCCGAATATATACCAGAGCTAAGTACATTCTTTATCCATTCAGGTTTTTTCAGTGAAGTGTTGTACATCAAGAGTCGATCGTCCAGTATTCCTGGGGTGAGTTATTCAATCTTAATCTGAATTCATTACAGGAATCAATCTTCAAATACGAGTTCTCGCCCGCAGATTCTTTTTTCTCTGTTGTTGCTAATCGCTTTTTCTTCCAGGAGTTCTCCGGAAAATATCTTTATCAAATTATCTGTATTAATATTATCTTTTTTGGGGATTTTCCTATTATTTGCAACACATTTTTACTTTATATTGCATATGCGTTTACGTAGTGGTCGTGTGTACTCTTATAGATATTTTGATAGGATCGCAAGAAATCGTAGTGACAAGAAAAAAGTAAAAGTTAACATGGCAACTACTGTGGCTGGTTCTTCCACACCGGGTAACCCCAATGTTGTGACCCTCGTAAGTGCTAGGTCAGCAATAGTCCCTTTTCAAGGTCGGGTCAATGGGTTCCTGCCTCAAAACGTTGAGTCATGGATCTCATCTGTAGACGCTCATTTAAATGAAAAATGCATCACAGACCCATCTGTACAATTACAGGAAGCCAAAAGCTTCATAGACTTTGCTAAAGGAGACGCAAGTGCATATCTGAGAGGTGTTTCTTTCTAAGAGGCGGTTACATGGGACGATTTCAAAGTTAGGTTACGTGCTGTATATGGCGGTGAAGAGGCTTTAGACGTAGTGCTGGCTTTAAGGAACATCCTTAACCAAGCCTCTATGACTCAGCTTAATGTTGTAGAGCGGGTGGCGGTAATTGCCGACCGGCTAATGATATTCAGGTTAATTTAAGTAACTCCGCATGGGTTACAAGATCCAGTATCGCCATGAAAGATTTCATACGTTTGATTTACCTCACGTGTATGACAGTCATGTTGCTTGAAGCTTTAGTGAGGTGTTTTGACAAAAAGCTACAGCCCAACAGTACGGAACTAGATGTGTATAAACAGATAAAAAAACACGTCTAAATGTACTGACCTTGATCCCTTGTTTACTCAAGTTTTTGCAAAAAATGAGGATAAACCACAACAAGTAAACGTGGTCAATAATAATCAAGCTGCAGGGATGATTTGTTATAACTGTAAAAGACCAGGTCACATGATTTCAGACTGTCGGACGCGATTTTTGTTCAATTCATAATAGTACCACTCATTCATATAATCGGTGCTTCTCCCGGAATCAACAGCAGAATCCTAAAAACATGCAAACAGTTGCCAATGAAAACAAAAGAAGGGTCTCAGTACTTTAAAAAGAAGCAGGGCGAACAGTAATGGCTGCTCAACATCACAAACAAACAAATCGTGCTTCAAGTAACTCTGTTCCTGGGTCGTCTAGCCAGAACTCGTAAGGTCAGGCGAATTTTCCGAGTGTGCAAAACAAAGCACATACCACGTCGTAAGCTCCAGGGCGGGAGAGGACGATGTTGGGTCATCCATATCAACATCTTTTGTATCAAATAATCAATTTAATCATTTACCAGATCATTGTGAGGCAATCGATTTTCCTATGAAACACACGGCCGAATCCAAAAAATCAGTGCAGGTTCCCGTAGATTTGCAACAAATTCACGCAATTATAAGTCAAGATGAGTTACGTCCAACCTTACATGCAGTAAATTTAGATCATAAGTCATTTACATTATTCTTTGATTCTGGTAGTCCACGTAATATCATGGATTTGCGGACTCATCATTTGCTTTTTTCGAACTTCCCTATAGAGAAGTCCGGAGTAAGACTCGGGTATAGGAAATAATGAATTAAATGTGGTAGGAGTAACTCATGTTCAGTACAAGGTCGGTAAGCGCACGTTTTCCGATACCTTTATCGTTGTACAAAACATTGATATGTATCACGCTGTAATTATAGGATACGTCTATGGGCACTCGAAAAACATTACTTAGCCCCTGCAAAACACCGGCGTGTATATCAAAGGAAAATTCTATAAGTCTTCTAACACCTTAAAATCAGTTTTAGATAATAAAGAGACAGCAAATAGAGTAGTAACATACATTGAAGAACCAATCACTTGTCTCATGAACGAAGAAATAATCCATGCGACCCAACAGAATTCTCGCTCGCCCTTAATATCAGCTTGCCCGCAAACTCTCGAGCCGAACGTAACTTCGAACATAGTGCGTGTAAAGAAAACCTTGCCGGGATCTGAAATGTTAATCCTTTCCGACACTCTGAAAACTCATGGATTATCCGTCGCACAAGCCATTTATACAGTCGGCTCACAACAACAATGTAACATCGAAGTCTGTAATCATTTGAATACCACTTTAGTCATTCACAAAAATCAACATATCTTGGATGTGGAAGTTTATAAACATTGCATTCTTACCGTAGCTGAGATCAATCATGCTCAATCAGTTGCAGATGAATCCCTTTTGCAATCTATAAAAAATAAAATCAATAAAGACATTCAAGAAGAAGAAATTCAGCAGAAATTTCTTGTCTTTTAAACTAAATATCATGTGTTTTTCCACTCGGATGGATCCTTAGGAAAACTATGTCATGTCACCAATAGGTTAAAAAAGCCAGGAAAGTTTATCTAGTACTTCGACAGACTCCCTATGAAATTCCAGAATGAGACAAATGAGGGAATAAGTAAAATGCTAAAGGAAGGAGTCATTAGAAATCAAACAAATAAGGTTAAAAGACAAAGCAGAAGTTATCTATGTACATTGTACAGATCCCTATGAAATTCCAGAATGAGATAAATGAGGAAGTAGGTAAAAATGCTAAAGGAAGGAGTCATTAGGAAATCAAACAGCCCTTATAATTTTCCGTTAATAGTTGTACCGATAAAAGATCGAACTTGGCATATCTGCGTAGACTTCCGTCGCTTAAATGAGGAAACAATCCCTGACCGATTCCCAGTGCCATGTACTGACGATATTCTATCTTTACTAGGTCAGAACAAATATTTTACCAGTTTGGACTTACTCAAGGGTTTCCACCAGATACCGTTAGAAAAGGAGAGTATCCCATACACTGCCTTCAGCACAGCCAGGGGACATTATGAATTTTTGCGTATGCCTTTTGGTTTACGTTGTGCTCCCATAACTTTTACTAGAATGATCAACATTGTGTTTGGAGACTTGTTAGGGGATATCCTACATGCCTATATGGACGACCTTGTAATCTTTTCTAATACCTTAGAAGAACATCTACAAAGACTAAGGCAGCATAACCTAAGGGTAAAGATAAGTAAGTGTGAATTTTTAAAAACAGAACTAGTCTATTTAGGTTTCACGGTGTCTAGTCAAGGTCTTAAAGTAGTCCATGATATGGTATCGGCTATCCGTAACTTTCCGATACCTACTAACGTCAAGGGAATACAGAAATTTCTAGGATGTAGCGGGTACTACAGGCGTTTTATGTTTTATACGCAACTACTCAATCATAGCCGCTCCCCTAACCGATCTTATAAAGAAGGGCGTAGATTTCATATGGTCTGAGAAACATCAACAGGCGTTCGATACATTGAAAGATGAACTGTGTAGTTCTCCTATCTTAAAATTTCCTGACTTCGGTAAGGAATTCTTTATTGCAACAGACGCCTCAGACCTAGGAGTAGGTGGGGTATTGCTTCAGCAATATGACAAACAGTTTTTCCCTATAGCTTTTTATTCACGTAAACTGAGACCTTCCAAAAGTAAATATGCAGTAATAGACAAGGAAGGGCTCACTATTGTTAATTCACTAGTGCATTTTGAGTTCATAATATACGGTTATCCCGTCAAGGTTCTCACTGATCATAAGCCCCTAACCGACTTCTTTAAGGCTTTAGTCACAGCCCTAAAACGAACTCGGTGGGCATATGATCATCCAAGACTTTGGCGCGAGGATCGGGTATTTACCTGGGAAATCAAATATCATTGCTGACGCATTATCACGCAACCCCGCGTCATCTTGTACGGAGCCATTAGCTGAATTAATAGATATATCAACATCCATGCCTATTGTTAAAACTATATCTGAACAAGAAGATCTGGGCTGGAGTGCTGAACTATTACAGACGGAACAAAGAAAAGATCAGCAATTAGAAAAAATCATAAACTCTTTAAACGGAAATCCTAAGGAAAAGGAATATATAAAGTATAAGCAGCAGAATTATATAGTCAAAGATAATATCCTGTGTAGATCCGTAACGAGGAAAACCCGCAACACACCACAACTGAATAACGACCAGATGGTGGTACCGATTTCACTTATACCCACTGTCTTAAATTGGTTGCATGCAAATCCATTGCATGGTCACCCGGGTTTCTCCATCATGTCACAGAAAGCCAAATCCTTATTTTATTGGCATACTATGCTTACAGATATAAAAAAGCACATAGCTAATTGTCGCACTTGTCAAGAACACAAAGGGCACACAAAGACACCTGTCAGCCTAGGGGCTTATCCCGTGCCCAATCAACCCTTTGAAAGAGTACACTTAGATTTATTAACAGGGTTTTATGAGTCAGACAGAGGAAATAAGCACCTCCTAGTAATCATAGATGCCTTGACTCGATATACAGAACTGATAGCGCTTAAAACAAAAACCGCAGTCAAGTGCGCTAGGAAGTTTTACGAGTGCTACATTTGTAAACATGGAATTCCACACATGTAATATCCGACTCTGGCGGAGGAATTCAATAATCACTCTTAACTCCTTGTGTGAATTCCTTGGCATAAAGAAAATCAATACCATGATCTACCACTCAGAGTCTAACGGGCTAGTGGAAAGAGCAAATCGTAAAAGGTTTTAAACATTTTAAGGGTCACCTTAGGGGGGATGGACCCCAACTGGGACATTGCCATACCTGCGGTACTAAAACACTTCTCAATCACTCATATCATGTATCTATTTAAAATGTCGCCGCACGAGGCACTGTACGGTACCCCAGCTATACGGTACCCCAGCTAGAACGCCTTTCCATGTATTAACGCCTACAACCAATTTATCAATCCTCTAAAGGATGTTATGGATGCAAGCATAAGTCATTATAATATACTTCGTAAGAATCTAGAAGAATCACAAATCATAATGAAAAGAAATCATGATAAAATAGCTAAGCCAACTAAAACATAGTGCCCGTGGGCGATAAGGTATACATACAAGTATACGTACGTAAAGGATTAAACCACAAACTGACACCTAAGTTTGAAGGCTCGTTTAACATTTTAGAAACATTAACGGTCAATAGATTTAGGGTTCAAAACGTATCCCAACCCACTGTATGAGAATCGTTCCATTGCACATATCAGAAATTAAAAAGAAGGGTAGATGGAAGTGAGGGAAATTTTTGTATCTATGAAACTTGTATAATAACTTATATATATATATATATAATATATATATATATATATATATATATATATATATATATATATATATACATATATATATATATCATATTTGTATGTAAACATATTCTTTAACATGAGTATTACAAATATTTACTCATTTGCAGGTTTCCAAAATGAATCTGTTATTGTTAGGAGTGATTGTTCGTTCAGACATCTTTGTCGTGTGGAAGAGCGCTAAAACAAAAAATTAGATTTTACTCATGGCACTATTGTAGAAAGAACAGAAGACGTTTTCATTACCGCAAGCAATATACGTCATAGAAGTTGATATGCAGGCGATATTTCTTCCTGAGGATGACGTCATTAACCTAAAGAGTGACCTGTTGAGGTTTGCTGTTTTGTTAAAGGAAATGCACCAACGTCATTTTCATGCTAACGCAGAGGGTTCGCTAGCTCAAACAATCAGTATCGCGGAAATGTTATCATACGACTTGCAGAATAAAACCGCCGAGGCAGAAGATCTGGCTCAAGACCTGCTGATGTGGTCTGTGCGGCACAATACTCTTGAACGTCGCAACCCGCTTATCTTTGCTGGATTAAACATCTTTGGATCTGTTGCAAGTTTAGGCTTAGGAATTTCAAATCGCCTTAAAATAAATAATCAAAATAAGAGAATTGAGTTTTTGCAACATAAAACCGAATTAGCTTTGTCCGAACTGCGTAGCCAGTTATCCTCAATCAATCAAATAATGAGCTTGGTGAACGAACATTCTAGTAATATCGATCAGATTATGGAAGTACAACACTTGCTGGCTACGTTAGCTTATTATAGTTCGAAAATAGATCATATCCGTACCAAAATATCACATTTTATTGAGGAATCAAAGGACTATGTAGAAGCTATTACGCTAGCAAACAACAAAGTTGTTTTATCCCCTCATCTTATGGCTATTAAAGATCTGACTTTAACTTTGGAGAACGGACGGGAGAAACTAGGTGATTCCTTTATTAGACGCCCCATAAGATAGAGTTTTATTATAGCTTAATATCGGTAAGCGTTGAAATTACAGGAACATGATAACTATTCCCTTTGATTCTTCCGATTGCCTGCAATCATACAAAAATAGCACCGTTCCCAACTTTCATGACGAATAAACTCAAGTCCAGTAATATCCAATTTGACGGGACACGTATTGATTTCCCCTGATAGGAAATCATATACAGTCATTAAAGACTTAGATAAATTCACTCACTGTTCAGAAGCCATGAATAATGAAAGTTTGTACAGCTGACTCTTTTGAATTCCATCCTATATCAATGGATTCATGTGAGTTAGGCATAGTGCTAAACAGTTCTCTCTCCCATACACACGAAGGTTGTCTGAAGAAACTTTATCCTTTTGACAGTAATAAGTTCAATTACAGATTGAACAACGGCTCGTGGATCCGATACGACAAGGAAGGCTTTGAAGTGGCATGTCCGGACGGGACCACAGCCCACTCCCAGGTCTTTGTCGCAGCAGACGGATGTACAGGAACGTCTACGAACTACACGGTCTGCGGGGTTAACACTATAATCCGCGAACGTGCATTCTTTGCCAATTTTATGTGGGCGACTACAGTTATCCCATCGCTACCTCTCCCATACAACGAGAAGGTGGCTCATCGTTTGACGCAACTGGCTGAGATGGACCACACGTCGCCGACTTATGCAGGAGGAGAAAATCTTCGTTTCTACGTGCTGCTATCCGTGTTTTGTGTTACGGTAATGATTATTATTGCCGTTAACATCTTTGCTTGGCGTAGGTTGAGGCGAACACAGACGGATCTTCAAAGGAACGTTTTGCCGCGTCCAGACGACACTCCTGTTGTGTTAAAAGCGTTTACTTTCAGAGCCATCTGAAACTGGCCATTTCCCACCTGACTCCGAGGAAAATTGTCTGGAATTGTGTTGTGTGTGAGAAGCGGTCTGTATGCTGGCAATTATGTTAGGACGAAGAGACTCCAAGCCTTTGCATATATACAAACAGTTAAAAGTATCTTTCGGGCACCTAATAAAATATTGTAGCCCTATATATTAAAATACATAAAAGTATCTTTCGGGCACCTACAATAAAATATTGAAGCCCTCCCATATATTAAACTGTTGGTGCGTGTACGTGCCAGGAATCTATATCTTGTGCACAATTATATGTTATCTTTATATCTTTACAAAGAGTAACAAGTACTCTTGAACAGTTATCCATGTTCATGTTATGTATCTTTGCAGAGTAACAATTATTCTTAATCGGGTTACCTATTACTATAATCTTCATGTATACATGTTAACCTTTTAATTTTTTTTCTGTTACCTAATAATCATTATTTACATTATAGCCATATATATCAAACATGGATCTATATTTTCCATGCAGTTTTCTTTATTTATGAATATGTCCAAAAAGTGATGTAACAAAACCTTTTATGCACTTAATCACTTGTTTATGATTGTGACTAAATATATGTTGACGGGTCACACTCCTAAGAAACCAATGTTTAACATAACTTTTGTTATTCAGGGCGTTGAAATGGTAGCTTGTCCGAGCCTAATGTAATAAATACATCAATGATACAGATAAATTACATATCTGTAAAATAGAACCCACGACCTAAGGGGTCATTGGTGAATTAGGAGCGTCCTACTGGACAATGTGGAAACTAGATCATGCTGTGCAAGGCTTGCAGTAGCCTGGTTTGCATTTGGACTATTATCATCAATTCTTTTTGTTTATTTAAATAAAAGCTCTAAACAACACCTTCCATGGGAAGAGGCGTTTGGACCTGTTACTTAACCCGCGGCGGAAACTCATGACTGAGATAGCTAGTGTTCCGCTATCGACACTGTCACGGGCGGATTTTCCCCGCCACGACATTAAGATACGAGAAGAATAATACTATTGTACATATGCACTGTTGTCAGTCTTCTTGCCTGGAGACACAGGTCGGAGAATGGTACTGTCATAGTTGACACGGTGGGTATGAAGACTGACGTTTACGCTGCCTGGAAAATAGGGTAGGCCTGTCCTACCTGCTATTCCATGATATTCCTTGTAGTATGGGTCTTACTACTGATGAGGCCAGGTGAGGTCTTCCACTGGGAGGTAGTTGAAGTGCTGAATTCCATTTTAGGGGTATTGAAGAAAATTCCTGGTATTCAGCTTGTTTCTTTATTGCTCATTACATCATGCCAAATTTCTCCCAGGCCTAGTCTCCTGAACTTGATTAATTAACCTAGTCTTCAGAACTCCTGAACTAGATCTTTGGACTAGATCCCCTGGACTAGATCCCTGGAAATATTCATTTTATTTAATTTTTATTTCCAGCAATCAATACAAGCGCAGTTTAAAACTACAACAAAAAAATAACTCTTTATATTGAGACTTCAAAAAAAATATATCAACTACAGATTATGGAATTGATTTTCTCATAGGATAAGTATCAAACATGGATTCAATTAATAAGTGTAAACCTTTTTGATACTCTACTCCACACAGTACTAAATACTTGTACATATATGTCAATGGATAAGGTTACCTGAAAGATTTCTGAGAAAAACTTAAAACTAAAATGAGGTAAAATTAGGCTAAGGTGCCTTTAAACAGGATATAGTCTAGCCTAAGCTTCTTCAGAAATCATTAAGGATAGCCTATGCAAAGTTTACATGGCTGATTTTTGACTAGGTTACAATAGGCCACAAAGTTAGGTTCGTTTAATGAGGGTACAGGCTAAGTTCTATGTAATTAAGTTCCATGAATTTATATACTATATAGCCTAACTATTTATCAAAAATATTCATAATTCCTCATTCAAAACAGGATTAGTCTAGGTAGGCCTTCTTAAATTACTGTATAGCCTAGTCTAAGATCATGCTCAGCAGTGGAAATTTCCATGAGAGGTACCCTTTGGCACTGGTATTTGCAAAAACTTTATACAAACAAAACACTTATAACTGCTTTTTTTAATGTTTTCAACCCTGTCAAACGCTAAGTTACAACTCAAACTAACACAGCAAAACTTCATGACAATTAATGAACATGAAGTATCTTTCACGACAATGAAAACCTTTCTCGTTAAGGCACTGCAACATGCTACTTGGGCAGGGCAACTCTGCACTTGAATTCTCGTCTGCTACTGTTTCTTCCACGATAGTGATCTGTTCTATCTAATGAACTAATGGTAATATTACAACTTTAAAAAGCTTACCTCGCAAGGGATAGATAATCATTTGCATCATTAATTTTGGTAAAAAATAGCCAAAATGAAGAATGGACCGGTTGACGTCCTAACACTCGAGCAGGATTCGTGATTCTTACATTGTTTGCTAGTGTTTACCAAAACGCAGAACGAAAGATTCAGGGCAGCGCTCCCATACTCGAGTGAGAGAAAAACAAAACAAGGGACTGGCTACACTGCCACACTCGTCCACAACAGAAACGAAAACATTTCACAGTTCCAATCACTTACAATAGCAGTGTAAAGATATTAGAGGAGGATGATGAATCAATTCCTAAATAAATCACTAATAATTAAAGAAATATGTTTTTCCCATTACAAAGCTTTTCCCTCGGGGAAGAATTGATTCATGTCCACTCTAATATCAAGGACAACTTTTCCTAACGGAACCAAACAGCTCCTTAGATGGGTCTGCGACTGCGGAAAAACAGGTCTTGTACAGTAGAAACAAGCAATGATCTCAACTAGAGACTAAAGGGGCTCTTGCAACAACATAAAACAGGATATACTTGAGTACTAAATGGGGACACTACCCTATAGGTGTGCATTCAATCAGCTTTCCTAATAGCTTTGCCTAGCCTAATACTGGGGTTAGATTGACTCCACTTACACAGGATGTCATCACTCTGCAACACAAAAGAGTGCTCCACATGTGTAGAGAGAATTTACTTCTATTGATGGCGTCCTAATGATTATCAAACTCACCAGAGCTATTGGCTAGAACGACTCTAAACTTGAATCTCGGGGAAGGGGTTTGGAAAGTGGTGTACTCTATCCTCTAAGATGTACCAAACCAGTACTACAAGAGCAAAACTCTGACAATTTCCTATAAGACAAGACCCATAAGACACAATTGCATTCCCAACCGCCAGGGCACTATGAATGAATTCTTGTACAAAATGTTTTACATTATACCTTTGTTCATTACTTCAACACTATAAAGTTTTCACATTACTGGCCACTGCGAACAGAAAAAAATTACATTTTCATCAATCTCAAACTAAGAAAAAAAATACAAAACACATACAAAATTACAGTACTGTACATCATCACACAGAGTCTATATCTCTTCAATGAGACGTGAGGGAGGCACAATATTCCTAGCACCTCTTGTACGAACTCCTTCAGTTACTATATCATAAAGCACATTTTCAGAGTGCTCTTTCATGGTAACTAACCATCTTCATCACCGTGGAATGGCTTTAGCTTATTCGCAGCTCGTTCTACGATTGTATCATCAAACAAATTTTTCAACACATAAGTGGATCCATCTCGCACAACTTCTACCACTCTATAGGGTCCGAGCCACTTAACATTTAACTCTTTCGACTAGTACCAGGTATTTGAGTCTCATTTCTGACCCACTAGTGAATTCTTTTCAACACTCGTATTCACTCGCTTTCGGTTAGCTATACTTAAAAATATTTTTGACCTCTCTAAGTGGGTCTTTTGGATTATCTCATGAACTTTGGCGATATCGGAATCACTCACTTCATCATCAATTGACGGTAATGTAGTTATTATTTGTCTAGCAGGTCTCCTGCTAAAGAAGACATAATGTGGCTGTTCACCTGTTGTTGCGTGGACAGCACAATTAAGGACTCGTTGGGTTTCGCCTAAATAGGTTGGCCACTGATAAGGATGACCCTGACACATGACATTCAATAGGGTCTTCATAGTCCTATGCATTCTTTCTGATATGCTGTTACCTTCCGGATGGTATGGTGTGATGAAACCAGTATTTATATTGTGCTTTTGGCAAAGATCTCTAAACTGTTGTGATGTGAATTCAGACCATTGTCAAGAATTACACACCCTGGAACCATTCCAAAATCATGTAAATATTTCTGAAAATTCTTACTGACCACTTCTGTAGTCTTATTTCTCAGTGGGTAGAACTTCACAAAGCGTGAATAATGATCAATCACTGTAAGCACATAACGGTACCCATTTGCACCAGACATCATATCTGTCAAATCAATACTGATACGCTCCAAGGGTTTATGTACTGGTGGAAGTTCTTGGAATTTCTGCTGTAAGGATGGACTGTCTTTATGAACCTGACATGTAATGCATTCTTTAACAACTTAACCACATCAGATCTAAGTGAAGGCCAATAGAAATAAGTTCTCCAGAGCATCAATAGTTTTCCTTCTCCCTAAATGACTAAACAACAGACTCATGACAAACTTCAAAGCAGCTTTCCTAAGCTCCTGCGGTACCACAAGTCTTAACTGAATACTATTGTCATGCTTGTCAGCACTCAGATATAACAAGCCTTCATACAGCATAAACTGATGGATGAATGCTCTGGGAAACTTCTTCCTAGGCAATTTTCCTCCTTCTAAGTATGCAATTAATTCACCCCATCTTGTTTCACCTATCTGCTTAGCCTTGTATTCTTCTTACTCAACCCAAGATAATTGTCTTGATTTATTGTGAAAGATTGCCCTAACTGGCCTACTTAACTGATCAGCTACCTCATTGTGCTTTCCTGGCCTATACACAACTTTGAAGCGATAATCTTGCATTTCAATAATCCATCTATTCATCCTAGGTGACTTTGTCTTTCTTTTGAATACTGACACAAGAGGCTGATGGTCTGTGTGAATGGTAAATGGAACACCCCAAAGAAAATGATGAACCGCCTACATGCTAACACAATAGCCAAGGCTTCCCTATCAGTAGTAGATATCTCTGTTCTAACCGGCTTCAATTTCTTTGAAAAGTATCCAACAGGTTTCAAAAGGCCATCACTCTCCTGCATCAGTACTGCACCTACATGATTCAGACTAGCATCTGTGAATAACTGAAAAGGTCTTGTCATGTCTGCTTTTATGAGCAAAGGAGCTGTCATAAGGAGCTGTTTCAACTGCTCAAAACTAGACTGACACTCTGGTGTCCATGCAAATGGCTCTTTCATTCTTAAAAGATTGGTTAAGGGGACAGCAATTTTAGCAAAATTTTGTATGTGCTTGCGATAAAATCCGCACATTCCTAAAAATCTTCTAGTTTCTTTGACATCAGTAGGAGCTTTCATATCTCTGATGGCACTTATGTTGTCAGGACAAGGCTTACATCCTTCTTTGGATATTATATGGCCAAGAAATTTAATCTCTTTTTGTGCAAACTGACACTTCTTGATGTTTAATTTCACACCCTTTTCACTAAATAATTTGAACAGCTCTTCTAATCTTTCAATTAATTCTTCCAAGTGGGTGCCCATATTACAATTATCATCTAAATAATTCTTTTATGTATCCCTTTTTTAGTAATGGAGCCAAGATTATTACCATATTACCCTTGAAAATATAGCTGGGCTGCAACTCAAACCAAACGGTAACCTCTTAAACCTATATAAGGAGACTCCATCACTAAACGTTGTCAGATCTCTACTATCTTCATCTAATTCTACTTGATAATAAGCGTCTTTCATGCCAATGAAGCTAAAAATTGATTCCCTGATGCTGACTCGACTAACTCTTCTAACCTAGGCAAAGGATGGATGTCAGTTTGAAGTGGGTATTGACTTTTCGATAGTCCAAGCACATCCTTTGAAAATTGTCTGGTTTCCTTACCAAGACTATGGACTTAACCATGCAGCTGTGGATGGCTCAATTATATCTTTAGCTTCCATATCATCCAACATATTTGCAATAAGCTGCTTGGCTTTCTCAGGGTATCTATACATGGGTGACCTAACTGGTTCAGAATCACTAACATTAATATGTCCCTGAACTCCCATGAATTTTCCTATTTCATTACTCTCCACTATGAAAACTTGGTGATTTTTCATGACTAGATTCTTTATTGGGCTGCTGTTCATCATCTAAATGTGACCAATCTTGCTGTGCAATCAAATTTTCTAGCTTTTTCTCTCTAGTGCATCCTTGTTCTGGTACAACACGCATGCTTTCAGGTATCAGCTCATTCCTAATTTCAATCTTTCGACATGTCGGAGCTACTGAAATGATGTCCCTTTCATCAATCTTATTGTAAGTACCTATCAGTGTTCCTATTTTCAACTTAACTACACCCTTGTAACTATTTATGAGAGGTATATGTACTTCCTGATTATCATTGACTTTAAGACACAAAGCCCTTCGTTAGCACCATAAGGCTTTTAATTCTGAGGTATATTGCGAGTATTGTATCTTTTAATTCATTTACAGAAATTGCATAAATACCTGCAGAAGAGGGAGGTAGGATAATTTTTCTCTTTAATCTTATCTCATCTACTCCAAGGTTTAATGGCTGAATAGTTTTGAGATTCCTAATTCTCCTTGTGGAAGGTCTCAGTTTAAGAAGCCGCACATGATATGTAATATTATCCCAAATTACTATACCCTTTTTACGATCCCATGTTAGACGAGCAACCCCAAGCAAATCTGTGCCCAATAGAATTTCTGTATCTAACAAGTTGTCTGGCACAATAAAAAATAAGTGAGTAACAACTCTAGTGCCACTATGAATATTTAAATAAACAGATCCTAGTACTGGTACAACTGCCTGGGTGACTCCCGTTAACCTTGGTAAATTTCTCATCTTGGCAGGCTTCAAACCTAAGCTTTCCACAAAGGATTTCTTAACTATACTGGCACAGCTACCTGTATCAACTAAAGCTTCAATCATGTTATCATTGACCACCAGACTGATAGTAGGAGCTCGTGCTGGACTCCCTAGTCATCTTATACCTACTTTTCCTGGACATCCTACATGACCTCTCCTACTATTTTGTTGGAAACAATCAAAACAAACACCCTTTGGAGGATCAAGAGACAATCAGACAGATTGTGGTCAGTCACTCTGCAAAGGCACAATATTTACTATTACTCTTTTGTTCTGTATGTTACTTTCTCCAGTTTTTTTATTTAACTCTTCAAGCTTCTTTCTTAAATTATCTAGCTCACTTCTTTGTATTTCCCCCTGTTGAACACCTGTTACTGGGGTTGATGACTGAGGGTTCCCAGTGCCTGAAATTGGCAAGACTCTATTCCCATTCATTCCTTGAGCCCTATAATATTCTTCTTCGGCCCATGTCATGAAATTTTCCAACGGAATATGGTCTGCTAAGAAATCAACTAGTTTGGCTTGGGCCTGTGAATTCAATCCCTTATAAACCTTTGTCTTAAGGAATTTATCTGATGTTGGAATTGGATCATTGGGGAATTTCAAAGTTAAAGCTGAGATTTTACACTGTAATTTATTAATAAAGGAACTAGGAGGTTCATCAAAATAGTAAGTCATGGCAGTAATCTCTTGCCATGCCTGTAACAGAGTGGCTGAGCCAATAAACTGCTTCTTCATAAGTTTCTTAATCTCATCCCAAGGTAGATTATTACCCTGTTTTACTAACGCTGCTGTCAAGAACGTAGCTATATCCGGTTCGGCCCGTGCCATTGCCACTTCTATTCTCCTGTCATCTGAGCTAGTGCATGACTCTACTTGTCTAAAAAAAGTATTAAGTCTGTTGTCAGCAAGAACTCCCTTGAGTTCAGAAAGTTTGAGGAGGGCTACATCTTTCGGCTTTAACACTGGTACACTCTGAGGAATTGCTACTGGAGTATTTATTGAATAAAAGAATGGATTGGTATTAGTAAAGGGATAAGTAGGCTGTGGTCCAAAGAAAGGATTGGTTATTACAGTCTGTTGACCTTGCTGCAAAATGAATGGGTTTGACTGACTGGTATGAAGGTTTTGACAAGAGTTACCTGATGATGGATTAGGTATATGTAGATGGTGTGTAGGAGGTTGTATTACCACTGCAGGGTTAGGTGGTGTTGATGAGACATTTATGGGTATTAAGGGTACTGTACTTGTGATAGTAGTTGTGTTTTGTGGTGGGTACTTAGTATTTGTACAAGGTGGTATTGGGGGTACGTATTGTGGGGTTCCTGTTATGGTACTGAGGTTGTCACATGAGAATGGATTACCTGGAATGTGAGACGTATGTGGTGTAGACATTATGGGGGGTTGAGTGTTATTACGGTTGGGTGTTAAGTGTTGTATTGTACCCTGTATGTCAACCAACTTCTGGTCCAAGTCCTTGATTTGACTTGATAAGTCTCCCACTTGAGACCAAACGTCCTGGTAGGATTGAGTGAAGCTCTTAACTGTCTGTAATGTTTGTTGTGTTTCTTGTTCTAATTGAATTAGATCAATATATGATTCATCAGTACCAGTCGCCATTGTTACAATATTTCAAACACATATATAATTAAATAATAAAATGTAAACTACATCAAGAGACAAGGCCATACATACATCTCCCTACAGAAATAATGAATATGCATGTAACTAAGTCATGACCTTAGTCAGACAAAAATCAACAATATTGTATAATGAAATGCACACAATACGACAAAACATTATAAGTGACCTACATAATATATATAGGCACAGTGGGTCTGGATCAATAGCACTGGGCTACAGATCCAACACAGCTGCCACCAAATGTCACGGGCGGATTTTCCCCGCCACGACATTAAGATACGAGAAGAATAATACTATTGTACATATGCACTGTTGTCAGTCTTCTTGCCTGGAGACACAGGTCGGAGAATGGTACTGTCATAGTTGACACGGTGGGTATGAAGACTGACGTTTACGCTGCCTGGAAAATAGGGTAGGCCTGTCCTACCTGCTATTCCATGATATTCCTTGTGAGTATGGGTCTTACTACTGATGAGGCCAGGTGAGGTCTTCCCACTGGGAGGTAGTTGAAGTGCTGAATTCCATTTTTAGGGGTATTGAAGAAAATTCCTGGTATTCAGCTTGTTTCTTTATTGCTCATTACATCATGCCAAATTTCTCCCAGGCCTAGTCTCCTGAACTTGATTAATTAACCTAGTCTTCAGAACTCCTGAACTAGATCTTTGGACTAGATCCCCTGGACTAGATCCCTGGAAATATTCATTTTATTTAATTTTTATTTCCAGCAATCAATACAAGCGCAGTTTAAAACTACAAAAAAAAAAAAACTCTTTATATTGAGACTTTCAATATATACAACTACAGATTATGGAATTGATTTTCTCATAGGATAAGTATCAAACATGGAATCAATTAATAAGTGTAAACCTTTTGATACTCTACTCCACACAGTACTAAATACTTGTACACAATATATGTCAATGGATAAGGTTACCTGAAAGATTTCTGAGAAAAACTTAAAACTAAAATGAGGTAAAATTAGGCTAAGGTGCCTTTAAACAGGATATAGTCTAGCCTAAGCTTCTTCAGAAATCATTAAGGATAGCCTATGCAAAGTTTACATGGCTGATTTTTGACTAGGTTACAATAGGCCACAAAGTTAGGTTCGTTTAATGAGGGTACAGGCTAAGTTCTATGTAATTAAGTTTTCCATGAATTTATATACATATATAGCCTAACTATTTATCAAAAATATTCATAATTCCTCATTCAAACAGGATTAGTCTAGGGTAGGCCTTCTTAAATTACTGTATAGCCTAGTCTAAGATCATGCTCAGCAGTGGAAATTTCCATGAGAGGTACCCTTTGGCACTGGTATTTGCAAAAACTTTATACAAACAAAACACTTATAACTGCTTTTTTTAATGTTTTCAACCCTGTCAAACGCTAAGTTACAACTCAAACTAACACAGCAAAACTTCATGACAATTAATGAACATGAAGTATCTTTCACGACAATGAAAACCTTTCTCGTTAAGGCACTGCAACATGTCTGACTGGGCAGGCAACTCTGCACTTGAATTCTCGTCTGCTACTGTTCTTCCACGATAGTGATCTGTTCTATCTAATGAACTAATGGTAATATTACAACTTTAAAAGCTTACCTCGCAAGGGATAGATAATCATTTGCATCATTAATTTGGTAAAATAGCCAAAATGAAGAATGGACCGGTTGACGTCCTAACACTCGAGAGCATTCGTGATT
Source organism: Macrobrachium nipponense (assembly GCF_015104395.2). NCBI lineage: Eukaryota > Metazoa > Arthropoda > Malacostraca > Decapoda > Palaemonidae > Macrobrachium > Macrobrachium nipponense. Next base: position 138,445,081 of record NC_061100.1, on the reverse strand, counting down.
CTTACATGTGGTTGCTAGTGTTACAAAACGCAGACGAAAGATTCAGGGCAGCCTCCCATACTCGAGTGAGAGAAAAACAAAACAAGGGACTGGCTACACTGCCACACTCGTCCACAACAGAAACGAAAACATTTCACAGTTCCAATCACTTACAATAGCAGTGTAAAGATATTAGAGGAGGATGATGAATCAATTCCTAAATAAATCACTAATAATTAAAGAAATATGTTTTTCCCATTACAACACGATGCCATGTATTATTAGTTCTCTTCTAGTTACGAAACGGAGCGGTCATCTGACCAAACCATCTCTCTACTCTAGTGATGGAGTTAAGAAATAAAGCTGTTAAGTTTCAACTTCCTCCGTTTGAATCAAATCCCTTATTCTAAAGAAGAATCAACTCAACTAGATACCTGTAGACGAGAAGAGAAGTAGAACCCACAATGCTTACGAATAACAGTCGTAAGAAAGGACATACAATCTTTCGCTGTCTAACACCATTATACTAAGTGGACAAGCGGGAGATAAGACTAGAACTTGATCCCCTTGTTAAACTGTTCACGTTCTTTAAAGGTGTCCTTGTCAAGTTTAATAGTAATCATATGTATCGATGCAGGATTTATACGTGGTCTTGCTAAAAGAAGATATGATAGTTTCGTCTTCAAACAACCACGGATTCTCTCAGCAATCCATAGGTGTCTCTAGCGAATGTACGTAATCTTGAAAGTATTACTTGATAAAACGATATTTGGTATTTGGTATAACTAGCACGTAGTGCCCTTTATTTAGTATTAAGCAGAAATCTTCATTATATTACTAGTAACGCTTTTCGTCATAAATATCTTCATAATCAGAGTGATTTTATTTGATTTAGAGTTCGGCACGAGGCAGACGGGATTACTATAGTTAGCCATTAAACTTTTCTCTATTTTCTATGAAAGTAGAAAAATTTTCTTCATAGAAAATGGTATTTTGGGATATTTAGGAACTAAAAAATAGCTCTCTCTCTCTCTCTCTCTCTCTCTCTCTCTCTCTCTCTCTCGCTCTCCTCTCTCTCTCCCTCTCTCTCTCTCTCTCTCTCATGTCCCTTAGGCACGAATTTGTCCCGAAGTTGTGAGAAACAACAGGAACCACAGTGTTGTAAATTTATTTGTACATATACATTTTCTAACCTTTAACGAAGTCACTGCTAAGAGCTACAAAGTAACTATACCCCATTTTCTTTAGTATAAGCTTCTGCAGAAAAATTTAATATTATATTTGAATAACTTGATTAACTTTACTTAGCATTTAAAATATTTGATAGAAGAGATTTAATAAATAGATTTAACTGTCCCTTCAAATTATTTAAGAAATTATTTAATTGATTTGGGGAGTGATAAGAACCATTGACCTGACATAGGCCTTTTCAAGGGGTAGGCTTAGGTCGGGCGCGGGTTTTTTGGGCCTTGTTCAAACGGACGGCGAGCGAAGAAGGCGACAACTAGGTCGGCGACTTCGCCCTTTTAAGTTTAATTTACGTAGTGTAGGGTTTTAGAAATTCATAACCCTTTAAATAATTGGTTTGTATGATGATCTTTCCTGTTTTGTACCTATCCTAAAACCTCATCCTATCCGAAAAGCCTTATCTGCAACCAAAAAACTTTTAAACAGCCTTCGTCACTGATCGGTCGACGGAAAATTCGGTAAGTGGAATAACATTTCTTATCAACGTACCAATTTATTTCCACGAATGCGATTAGAGGTCGCTGGGTTTGCTGATTAAATATATAGGATTTGTTTTTAGTTTACACGTGAATTAAGAGTGTGTCCAAACTGGGTTAACTGAAGGTAGGTCAAAATACTAATTTTCCACAAAGACTAGACCGCCATTATTGGACGGCTGATTTGAGCCAACGGACTTTCGTTAGGAAGCGGTTTCGTCTTTTAACGTTTAACTTACGTATTTAACTTAACTTACTTATTCAAGACGTAATACACTGTTTTCTTTACCTTGACTAAATTTTAAGCCCTTTTACATAGTTAGGCTATTGTAATATTGGAGTTAGTGAGAATTAATTAGGCATAGACTCAGATTGAATAATTTTACAAAGGCTTATATAATTATATGGGCGTAGTAATAAATTTAGTCGAAATTAGGTCTGTCTGTTTACTTAGCATTACTATCGGGATTAGTTTGCTTTAATTTACTTTAACCGGGTCGAACTTAAATAGAATTCTGGGACCAAACTGAACTACCCTGGGAATTTTATGGCCCTTGGTTTGATTTATTCATAGTCCTATTGAGATTAATTGCATTTACCTGAATTACTTTTACCGGAATTTAACTAGCCTACTTAAGCTTACCAAGCAATTATTAATCCTTTGGATTTTTCTGGCACAAGTCTGAAACACGTTAGGCGGGCACGGAGATTGTGTGCTTAACAGCCCGTTTTATACCATTTACTAAATTACTACTAGAGAACACTCAGTGGAAGGAATTACACCCTTGTAATTTTGTAGAGTATATTCCTTCGATCTTCCCACTGAGCAAAACAAATTTCCCACAAGGAAGATTGGCATCCCCAGCGGGATGTTTTAAGGCCTGTGGTTGTTGTCCAGCGGGAAATTATTTTGTCTTGTTACCTTTTAAACACCATAAAATGTCCTGCGACAAACAATTAGCATATTCCCTCCGACTTATGAGGAAAAACTGCAAGGATTTATGCAACAACTGCTGGTGGACTTGGATTCAAAAGGGCAAGTGATGTTGAGTCCTCGACCTTGGAGACATATCGTCTTAGGCTAGGAGTCTCAAATAAAGAAGTATGAAGAACTCAAACTTAAGTACTTAGTTTCAACTTCGGAGAAGAAGGGTTCTCTGAGCAAGACCCTGATAGAACACAGCTCACTGCAAAGCGGCGTCATGCCAACCAAGTCATCACAGAGAGCACTGAAGTTTTGGAGAAACTAAAAATCAATTTGCATGTGGAAGCCAAACCCCAGAGGAGTATTGCAACAGAGTTTAGGCCATGGCATAAGTTAAGTTGCCGTCTTTATCACTACCGGAATTTGAAGGGACCAGAATGGAGGAAGAATGGCCACCCCCTTTTTGGGATGTTTTTTCGAGTCTAACGTTCACTCTCGTCCAGACTTGAGAGCTGTTGACAAATTTAATTACCTGAAGGGATGTTTGAAGGGTGAAGCTCTAACTCTGATAGAAATATTATTTTGTCACGAATGAAAACTATTTAGACGCCATTGACCTGTTGAAGAAAACTTATGCTAATCCAGAGAAAATAATCTCATCTCTAATTTGTCAACTAGCAGGCCTGCCTAAACCTTCTGCAGACCTGGATTCACTACGTGGCTTCTGGACTAAACTTGAACAATATGTTAGAGGCAATAGAAAGAAACAGGCCTAATTCGGATCACTGTACCTGACGCTTGGACTCTAGTTTTTCAAAACTACCTGGCAAGGTGAAAGAACAAATCCAAAACAAGTGTGGACAGGACTACCCCTCACTCCTAGATATTAGAGAGGGGCTAGGAAAGATAATCCTGACCTTGTCTTCCTGGATTTTGAACCCAGGGATAAGAAACAAGGATTACTCCCATAGAAAAGAAAACCCGAAGCCTAACCAAGTTCCAATAGACCAGGTAATCAGACCAAACTCAGGTTAGTTCTTACACCCCTAAGAAAAACGAAGTTTAAGACGAATCTGAGTATTCTGTCACTCCAGGACAGCCTAATAAGACCGCTAGAACTCAAAAGTTGTGTATTCTGTGATAGACCAGAACATAAAGCCTACCAGTGTGACATTTACAAGACCACACAAGAGCGCATTTCAAGACTTACCGCACAAAATCGTTGCGTGAAATGCACTTCACCTAACCATAAGACCACCGATTGTATGGTGAAGTTCCACAAATGTCTGTCGTGTAAAACTGGACTACACCATTCAGCATTGTGCCCTGACTCCTCAACTGAGGTCTCTGCTGTGAACTATTGTGGAGACAATGACAGTGACAAAGACTTAAAGTCACAAACAAGTGGAATTCTCCCTACCGCCTTAATGAAAGTGGGCTGTGTCCGCCCTCGGCAACACCAAGGAACTTAGATCACTGTTTGATTCTGGGGCACAACGCACCTTCATCACACAAAGAGCCAGTGGAAAGAGTGTAAACTTGTACGAGACAATCCTGTCCAGCTGAGCATCAGTGGGTTCTGGGATACCAAAGAACCTAGAGAATATAGTACCGTCACTGTACCTGTCAGGGTAAACGATGACAGCCTTGTAACTTTAAAGGCTATTGTCGTACCTAAACTACCTCAGAGCGCTAGGCCTCGTGGACTCTGTAAGATAGTGTCTGAACTGAAGAGACCAGAATGTCACCCTAGCTGATCCTAACTTGTCAAGTAGTCAGATTGACCAGGTGAAACTGCTTGTTGGCATAGATCACTACTTTGACTTTATCCATTCTCCACAAGCAAACGGAGTGAACCTGATTAAGTCCTCCTTAGGATATCTGGTCGCTGGTAAACTGCCTATAATGACACCCCTATCAGTGCTCATTCTGTAACTGTAATGAGACTAGCAGTTGATGAACCTTCCAAAGCTGCTCTAGAGATACCACTTGAGATGTCTGATAGCAAATTTCGTGAAGACCCCATCCAACAGCTTTGGACCCTAGAATCAGTCGGAATCGTGTGATCAAGATATGTCACCTGAGGATTAAATTTGTACTGGAAGAATTCAAGAATTCCATCAATATGGTTGAAGGACGATATGAGGTATCTCTCCCCTGGAAGTCGATAAGAAACAACTCCCTACCAACTTAGCACTCTCGAGGAAAAGACTGAACAGTTCTATTCACAAGCTGAAACAAACTAATAAGTATCTGGAAATTTATGACCAGATCATCAAAGAACAACTGTCTCTCGGCTTCATTGAAACAGTGCCAGAAGAAGACCAAAACCGGACAAATGTTCCATTATTTACCCCATTTACCTGTGATTAAGGATTCAACTACAATGCCCATTCGTATTGTATTTGATGCAAGTGCCCGGATGGACAAGCAGGCCCCTAGCCTGAATGATTGCTTATACTCTGCCCATCCTTGACTAGTCATTTAACCGACTTGTTGTTGAAATTCCGTCTCGACCCATTTGCGGTATCGGCAGTCATCAGCAAAAGCCTTCTTACGGGTAGGTACTTCCAACCTAGGTATCGTGGATTATTTACACGTTTCCATTTGGACTAAAAGATCTTTACAACAATGAAAAGGACCTTCAAGCCTATAGGTTTAGATCAGTTCTCTTTGGAGCCACCTGCTCGCCATTTTTTACTCCAGTCAACCTTGCAACATCACTTTGAAAACTCACCCCACTTCACCTGAAGTTAGTTTCCCTCAGACCAAAATTTTATGTGGACAACTTAATTGGTTCCTTACCAACGACAGTCAGCCTCTACAGCCTTTACAAGGTTGCAAAAGGAAGTCCTGTCAGATGCCGGAATGCCCTGCCTTTAAGAGAATGGATCAGTAATGGACCCAACCTTCAACGAAATGGTAAAACAAGAAGGTGATGGAACAACAGAAGGCTCAGATCTTGTCAAAGTTCTAGGGCTTCATTGGAACTACAAGACTGACCACTTAAGCATAAAACCCCCTACCTTTGAGGAAGCTCCGCTTACCAAACGGCTACTTTTGAGCAACCTTTCAAAAGTATTTGACCCTCTAGGATTGTTTGCTCCCATAATTGTACGAGCCAAAAGTTCTTATGCAAAAGATCTGGAAACTATCTAAAAAGGTGGGATGATGTTTTGCCACCAGAACTTCAAGAAGAGTGGTCGAAGATCAAGAAAGACCTCGAGAACATATCATACCAGAATTCCCAGCTTCACAGCGAACAGAGGGACCAACTACTCTCTTCACGTATTCTGTGATGCTAGTGAAAAGGCCTATGGGGCTGCAGCCTATTTGATGGACCAACACGCAGGTGCGAACCTAATTTTCTCTAAAGCAAGAGTCGCCCCTCTCAAAAAGAAAAGCATACCACAACTTGAGCTGACTGCCAACTATAGTGCAGTCAAAATAGCTGACTACCTCAGAACCGTTTTCACTACCGATGGTGTCAAGATTACTGACACTGTCATATGGTCTGACAGTAAAGTTGCCCTACACTGGATTCAGAACAACAAATCTAAAACATCTATGTCCGCAACAGGGTGAATGAGATAAGTCAGGTCACTGAAGTGAAGTACCTCTATGTACCTGGTGAAGAAAACCCCAGCAGACCTTGTCCTCTAGAGGGAATTTCCATGCGGCAGTTTAAGAAAAGTCAAATTTGGTTCCATGGCCCAGATTGGCTCCCGAACCCAGAGATGTGGCCAGAGCAGGCAGATGTATCTACATGCTACCCAACCTGAAACACCTGAAGTAAGTTTTAACTACAGTTGTCAGTGAAGAAGCTACTTCTCCCATAGAGATCCGTAGGTTCGCTTCCCTTCCTAAACTTATAAATGTCACTAAGCTAGTAATTAAGTTCACTAGGCTCCTTAAACTTACCATTGGGAATCGTAAAACTAAGAACTCGGGACCCGTAAACTCTGAAAATGTCGAAGTACAGAACTCAGAAGCATTACGAATTCTTATTGGCTTCACACAGAGTCAGTATTTCCCAGAGGAGTTGTCATACCTTAACAAGAATTCCCACAAAATTCCAGCCAGAATTAAAAGCCTAGGCTTGTTCCTGGATGAGAATGGACTTTTGCGATGCACTGGGAGACTACAAAATGCGGACCACCTTCCATATAGCAGTAAATTTTCCTCTGCTTTTACCTCCAAATTCTTCTTTGACTGGACTTAGTCATTCAAGCACATGAAAATGTTCTTCATGCAGGCATTCAAGACACAATTTGCAAGGTGAGAGAAGAATACTGGATACCAAGACTGAGACAGTGTGTCAAGAAGATGAAAATGAAGTGTCACCTATGTAACCGTCTGGAAGGACCTGCATTGCGCAGGCCTCCTCCGCCACCTCTACCGGCTTGCAGAGTGAACAGTCTCCGGCCATTTGAGGTGACCGGAGTAGATTTGACTGGACAAATTCTTATCTGCAATCCAGCCACTAAAGAACTAGACAAGGTTTACATAGTCGTATTCACTTGTACCTCAACACGAGCTTGTCACCTGGAAGTGGTAAAAGACTTAACCAGCACTGCTTTTCTCAATTCCTTCAGGCGATTCACTGCACGAAGATCTTGCCCTCGTCGAATGATTTCTGACAACGCCACTAACTTCAAAACTGGCTCTTCCTTGATTCAGTCTTTGTATGATGACACTTGACGTACAGTCCACACTGACTAGGGAAAATTGTAAATGGACATTCATCACACCTAGGGCACCCCATCAAGGAGGCTTCTATGAGAGGATGGTTGGCAGTGTCAAATCAGCACTAAAGAAAGCTATATTCAAGGGGGCAAAAAAGAAGAGGATTAATTCTGACGAACTGAATACCATTGTCACTGAGATAGAGCGTCGTATTAACAATAGACCTCTTACATATGTGGATGCTACATCTCCAGATACCGTCGATGCCCTTACCCTTTCTCACCTGTTGTATGGCTACCGGTTAAACTCGTTACCCACTACCATAGACCGGGACTACATGAATGACCCAGATTTTGAGCTTGACCACAAACAATGTAATGAGAGATTCAAGTTTGTATCTCAGGTAATGCATGCATTCCAAGAACAGTGGGAGAAGGAATACTTGCAGTCCCTGAGAGATAGACACTATTTCAACGGGGATCCAACCCAACCGTTCCAAACCAAGATTAAAGTAGATGTGGTGTTAGTACATAATGACACCCCTCATTGCATGTGGAAATTGGCAAGGGTCATTCAGCTGATGCCCAGCTCTGATGGACTGGTCAGAGTTGTGAAGCTACAGACCAGCAATGGAGAGACAACTAGGTCAGTTGACAAACTTTACCCGCTGGAGGTCTCTAAGCCAGAGGATATGTATACTGTAGAAGCTGCGGAGAAAAAATTAAAAATTAGGAGACAGTCAAAATTCTGAAGGCTATCAAGCAGAAGAGAGACCGAAGAGAAGAGCCGCCACCAACTCGAGGCGATTCGTACAGCAGTTGATTAATGATGAAGCTGTTTAACCTAACACAAAACTGTGTGTTTTGTGTTATCTCCCCCGGGAGGATGTTGTAAATTTATTTGTACATATACATTTTCTAACCTTAACGAAGTCACTGCTAAGTAGCTACAAAAGTAAAACTACACCCCCATTTTCTTTAGTATAAGCTCTGCAGAAAAATTAATATTATATTTTGAATAACTTGATTAACTTTACTTAGCATTTAAAATATTTGATAGATAGATTTAATAAATAGATTTAACTGTCCCTCTTCAAATTATTAAGAAATTATTTAATTGATTTGGGTGGGGAGTGATAAGAACCATTGACCTGACATAGGCCTTTCAAGGGGTAGGCTTAGGTCGGGCGCGGGTTTTTTGGGCCTTGTTCAAACGGACGGCGAGCGAAGAAGGCGACAACTAGGTCGGCGACTTCGCCCTTTTAAGTTTAATTTACGTAGTGTAGGGTTTTAGAAATTCATAACCCTTTAAATAATTGGTTTGTATGATCTCCTTTCCTGTTTTGTACCTATCCTAAAAAACCAAAATCATCCTATCTGAAATCCTTATCTGCAACCAAAACTTTTAACAGCCTTCGTCACTGATCGGTCGACGGAAAATTCGGTAAGTGGAATAACATTTCTTATCAACGTACCAATTTATTTCCACGAATGCGATTAGAGGTCGCTGGGTTGCTGATTAATATAGGATTTGTTTGTTTTTAGTTACACGTGAATTAAGAGGTGTGTGTCCAAACTGGGTTAACTTGAAGGTAGGTCAAAATACTAATTTTCCACAAAGACTAGACCGCCATTATTGGACGGCTGATTTGAGCCAACGGACTTTCGTTAGGAAGCGGTTTCGTCTTTTAACGTTTAACTTACGTATTTAACTTAACTTACTTATTCAAGACGTAATACACTGTTTTCTTTACCTTGACTAAATTTTAAGCCCTTTTACATAGTTAGGCTATTGTAATATTGGAGTTAGTGAGAATTAATTAGGCATAGACTCAGATTGAATAATTTTACAAAGGCTTATATAATTATATGGGCGTAGTAATAAATTTAGTCGAAATTAGGTCTGTCTGTTTACTTAGCATTACTATTCGGGATTAGTTTGCTTTAATTTTACTTTAACCGGGTCGGAACTTAATAGAATTCTGGGACCAAACTGAACTACCCTGGGAATTTTATGGCCTTGGTTTGATTTATTCATAGTCCTATTGAGATTAATTGCATTTACCTGAATTACTTTTACCGGAATTTAACTAGCCTACTTAAGCTTACCAAGCAATTATTAATCCTTTGGATTTTCTGGCACAAGTCTGAAAACACGTTAGGCGCACGGAAGAATTGTGTGCTTAACAGCCCGTTTTATACCATTTACTAAATTACTACTAGAGAACACTCAGTGGAAGGAATTACCCTTGTAATTTTGTAGAGTATATTCCTTCGATCTTCCCACTGAGCGAAACAAATTTCCCACAAAGGAAGATTGGCATCCCCAGCGGGATGTTTTAAGGCCTGTGTTGTTGTCCAGGGATTATTTTGTCTTGTTACCTTTTAAACTCATAAAATGTCTGCGACACAATTAGCATATTCCCTCCGACTTTATGAGGAAAACTGCAAGGATTTATGCACAACTGCTGGTGACTTGATTCAAAGGGCAAGTGATGTTGAGTCCTCGACCTTGGAGACATATCGTCTTAGCTCAAATAAAGAAGTATGAAGAACTCAACTTTAAGTACTTAGTTCAACTTGGAGAAGAAGGGTTCTCTGAGCAAGACCTGATAGAAACACAGCTCACTGCAAAGCGGCGTCATGCCAACCAAGTCATCACAGAGAGCACTGAAGTTTTGGAGAAACTAAAAATCATTTGCATGGAAGCCAAACCCCAGAGGAGTATTGCAACAGAGTTTAGGCCATGGCATAAGGTTAAGTTGCCGTCTTTATCACTACCGGAATTTGAAGGGACCATCCATCCATCCATCCATCCATACATACATACACAAGCAACTCTTTACTTTTGTCATTATCATTAACACAACACAATTATTATTATTATTATTATTACTTTTTTTTTTTTTTGCTCTATCACAGTCCTCCAATTCGACTTGGGTGGTGGTATTTATAGTATGGGGTTCCGGTTGCATCCTGCCTCCTCCTTAGGAGTCCATCACTTTTTTCTTACTATGTGGCGCCGTTTCTATGGATCACACTCATCTGCATGAGTCCTGGCAGTTACTTCAGCGTCTAGTTTTTTCTAGACTTCCTTTTCAGGGATCTTGGGATCGTGCCTAGTGCTCCTATGATTATGGGTACGATTTCCACTGGCATATCCCATATCCTTCTTATTTCTATTTTCAGATCTTGATACTTATCCATTTTTTCCCTCTCTTTCTCTTCAACTCTGGGGTCCCATGGTATTGCGACATCAATGAGTGATACTTTCTTCTTGACTTTGTCAATCAACGTCACGTCTGGTTTATTTGCACGTATCACCCTATCAGTTCTGATACCATAGTCCCAGAGGATCTTTGCCTGATCGTTTTCTATCACTCCCTCAGGTTGGTGCTCGTACCACTTATTACTGCAAGGTAGCTGATGTTTCTTGCACAGGCTCCAGTGGAAGGCTTTTGCCACTGAATCATGCCTCTTTTTGTACTGGTTCTGTGCAAGTGCCGGCATTCGCTTGCTATGTGGTTTATGGTTTCATTTTTCGTATTGCACTTCCTACATATGGGAGAGATGTTATTTCCGTCTATCGTTCTTTGAACATATCTGGTTCTTAGGGCCTGATCTTGTGCCGCTGTTATCATTCCTTCAGTTTCCTTCTTGAGCTCTCCCCTCTGTAGCCATTGCCAATTGTCATCGCTGGCTAGTTCTTTAGTCTGTCTCATGTATTGTCCGTGCATTGGTTTGTTGTGCCAGTCCTCTGTTTCTGTCTGTCATTATCCTAGTCCTCTGGTGATTTCTGGGTCTTCGTCTACTTTTATTAAGCCCTTCTTCCACCCATGCACCATTCTTTTAGCGGGTACACCCCTCGTCTTCACTGGTTTTCAGATATTGCCCCAGTGCTCTGTTCTCGGATGTTTGACGCCAGTTCCTTACCTCCTATACTTAGTAGTCCTCTTCACCCTCCTTCCTTTTCGTGTTATGTATATTCAGGTCGTCAGTATTTGCTCTTGGGTGTAGTGCTTTGTGTATTGTCATATGTTTCCTGGTTTTCTGATCTATGCTGCGGAGTTCTGCCTTCGTCCATTCGACTATTCCTGCGCTGTTTCTGATTACTGGCACTGCCCATGTGTTTATGGCTTTTATCATATTTCCGGCGTTGAGTTTTGACTTGAGTATCGCCTTGAGTCTCTGCATATATTCTTTCCTGATCGTGTCCTTCATCTCTTGGTGTTTTATATCCCCTCTTTCCATTATTCCCAGGTATTTGTATCCTGTCTCATCTATGTGTTTGATGCTCTCCCATCTGGTAGCTTTATCCCTTCAGTTCTCGTTACTTTGCCTTTTTGTATGTTGACTAAGGCGCATTTTTCTATTCCAAACTCCATCCTGATGTCCCTAGATACAATCCTTACAGTTTGGATTAGGGTGTCTATTTCCTTGATGCTCTTACCATACAGTTTGATGTCGTCCATGAACATCAAATGGTTGATTCTGTTGCCTCTTTTCTTGAGTTGGTACCCGGCATCCATCTTCTGTAGTACTTTTGTCATGGGATCATGGCTACTACGAAGAGTAGTGGGACAGTGAGTCGCCCTGGAAGATCCCCTCTCCTGATAATTAAACCTATGCTAGTCTTTATTCCAGAGCTTGTAAAGTATTGTATTCCAGTTGCGCATTGTATTTTTGAGCAAGCTGATGGTGTTTTCCTCTGCCCCATATATTTTCAGGCATTCTGTTAGCCATGTGTGTGGTATCATGTCGAAGGCTTTTTTATAGTCTATCCATGCCATGCTTAGGTTGGTTTTCCTTCTACTGTTCTTCATTACCATTTTGTCTATCAGGAACTGGTCTTTTGTGCCCCTACACTTCCTTCTGCAGCCTTTTTGTTGGTGGGGGATGGTGTTTGTCTCCTCTAGGTAATTGTATAGCCTTTCACTGATGATCCCTGTTAGTAACTTCCACATTATTGGTAGGCAGGTGATAGGCCTGTAGTTCTGGCTATATTTTCCCTTACTCTTGTCTTTTTGTACTAAGGATGTTGCTTCGTGTGGTCATCCATTTTGGGTGCATGGTGATTTGAGATACAATGCTGGAGTTTGTTCTGCTATTCGTGGGTGTAGGGCCTTGAAGTTTTTGATCCAGTAATCCATGACTTCATCGGGATCTGGGGCTTTCCAGTTTGGCATTTTCTTAGTTGGTGTCCTGACTGTGTCTGTCGTGATCTCTGTGAATCTTTGTTTTATTCTCCCTGTTTCTTCTTCCTTGACTTCCTGGAGCCATGTTGCATGTTTGTTGTGTGATACCGGATTGCTCCATATGTTTTCCCAGAGTCTCTTACTTGGTTCGGCTTCAGGAATTTCTGGGTGGTTGTCTTCCCCTCTTAGTTCGAATAGTTTGTTCTGTTGGTATCCCTTATTCCTGTTCATGTACCATTGGATCTTATGTGCTTTGGCCTTATTAAGCCTCCCTGTTTTACATCTTCTATTGTGTTGTTTAGTCCCCTCTCTTGTACTTTGCATTTCTCGTTGAGTTCCTCCCTTGTTTTCTTGCTTCTTAGCTTTTTTCTGCCATCTCTTTCAGTTTACTCAAGTCAGATCTCATCACCATGATTTGCTTTTCCAGGCGCCTTTTCCAAGGAGGTTGCTGTTTTGGTTTCTGTTGGGTTGGTTGTGCTGGTGGTGTTGGTGTTCGAATCCCCATCAGTTCTGCTACTAATCTTGCTCCTGCATATGCATATTATTATTATTATTATTATTAATTTTTTTTTTTTTTTTTTTTTTTTTTTTTTGCTCTATCACAGTCCTCCAATTCGACTGGGTGGTATTTATAGTATGGGGTTCCGGGTTGCATCCTGCCTCCTTAGGAGTCCATCACTCTTCTTACTATGTGTACCGTTTCTAGGATCACACTCTTCTGCATGAGTCCTGGAGCTACTTCAGCCTCTAGTTTTTCTAGATTCCTTTTCAGGGATCTTGGGATTGTGCCTAGTGCTCCTATGATTATGGGTACGATTTCCACTGGCATATCCCATATCCTTCTTATTTCTATTTTCAGATCTTGATACTTATCCATTTTTTCCCTCTCTTTCTCTTCAACTCTGGTGTCCCATGGTATTGCGACATCAATGAGTGATACTTTCTTCTTGACCTTGTCAATCAACGTCACGTCTGGTCTGTTTGCACGTATCACCCTATCCGTTCTGATACCATAGTCCCAGAGTATCTTTGCCTGATCGTTTTCTATCACTCCTTCAGGTTGGTGCTCGTACCACTTATTACTGCAAGTAGCTGATGTTTCTTGCACAGGCTCCAGTGGAGGGCTTTTGCTACTGAATCATGCCTCTTTTGTACTGGTTCTGTGCAAGTGCCGGGCATTCACTTGCTATGTGGTTTATGGTTTCACTTTTCGTATTGCACTTCCTACATATGGGAGAGATGTTATTTCCGTCCTATCGTACTTTGAAACATATCTGGTTCTTAGGGCCTATCTTGTGCCGCTGTTATCATTCCTTCAGTTTCCTTCTTTAGCTCTCCCCTCTGTAGCCATTGCCAATTGTCATCGCTGGCTAGTTCTTTAGTCTGTCTCATGTATTGTCCGTGCATTGGTTTGTTGTGCCAGTCCTCTGTTCTTTCTGTCATTCTCCTGTCTCTGTATATTTCTGGGTCTTCGTCTGCTTTTATTAGTCCTTCTTCCCATGCACTCTTTAGCCACTCGTCTTCACTGGTTTTCAGATATTGCCCCAGTGCTCTGTTTTCGATGTTGACGCAGTCCTCTATACTTAGTAGTCCTCTCCCTCCTTCCTTTCGTGTTATGTATAGTCTGTCCGTATTTGCTCTTGGGTGTAGTGCTTTGTGTATTGTCATATGTTTCCTGGTTTTTCTGATCTATGCTGCGGAGTTCTGCCTTCGTCCATTCCACTATTCTGCGCTGTATCTGATTACTGGCACTGCCCCAATGTGTTTATGGCTTTTATCATATTTCCGGCATTGAGTTTTGACTTGAGTATCGCCTTGAGTCTCTGCATATATTCTTTCCTGATCGTGTCCTTCATCTCTTGGTGTTTTTATATCTCCTCCTTCCATTATTCCCAGGTATTTGTATCCTGTCTCATCTATGTGTTTGATGTTGCTCCCATCTGGTAGCTTTATCCCTTCAGTTCTCGTTACTTTGCCTTTTTGTATGTTGACTAAGGCGCATTTTTCTATTCCAAACTCCATCCTGATGTCCCCAGATACAATCCTTACAGTTTGGATTAGGGTATCTATTTCCTTGATGCTCTTACCATACAGCTTGATGTCGTCCATGAACATCAGATGGTTGATTCTGTTGCCTCTTTTCTTGAGTTGGTACCCGGCATCCATCTTCTGTAGTACTTGTGTCATGGGAATCATGGCTAACTACGAAGAGTAGTGGGGACAGTGAGTCGCCCTGGAAGATCCCTATCCTGATATTAACCTCTGCTAGTCTTATTCCAGAGCTTGTAAGTATTGTATTCCAGTTGCGCATTGTATTTTTGAGGAAGCTGATGGTATTTTCCTCTGCCCCATATATTTTCAGGCATTCTATTAGCCATGTGTGTGGTATCATGTCGAAGGCTTTCTTATAGTCTATCCATGCCATGCTTAGGTTGGTTTTCCTTCTCCTACTGTTCTTCATTACCATTTTGTCTATTCAGAGCTGGTCTTTTGTGCCCTACACTTCCTTCTGCAGCCTTTCTGTTGGTGGGGGATGGTGTTTGTCTCCTCTAGGTAGTTGTATAGCCTTTCACTGATGATACTGTTAGTAACTTCCACATTATTGGTAGGCAGGTGATAGGCCTGTAGTTACTGGCTATATTTCCCTTACTCTTGTCTTTTTGTACTAAGGATGTTCTTCCTGTGGTCATCCATTTGGGTGCTTGGTGATTTGAGATACAATGCTGGAGTTGTTCTGCTATTCGTGGGTGTAGGGCCTTGAAGTATTTGAGCCAGTATCCATGGACTTCATCGGAACCTGGGGCTTTCCAGTTTGGCATTTTCTTTAGTTGGTGTCTTACTGTGTCTGTCGTGATGTCTGTGAATCTTTGTTTTATTCTCCCTGTTTCTTCTTCCTTGACTTCCTGGAGCCATGTTGCATGTTTGCTGTGTGATATCGGATTGCTCCATATGTTTTCCCAGAGTCTCTTACTTGGTTCGGCCTCAGGAATTTCTGGGTGGTTGTCTTCCCCTCTTAGTTGGCTGTATAGTCTTTTCTGGTTGGTTCCGAATAGTTTGTTCTGTTGGTATCCCTTATTCCTGTTCATGTACCGTTGGATCTTATGTGCTTTGGCCTTAAGCCTCTGATTTACATCTTCTATTGTGTTGTTTAATCCCCTCTCTTGTACTTTGTATTTCTCGTTGAGTTCCTCCCTTGTTTTCTTGCTTCTTAGCCTTTTTTCTGCCATCTCTTTCAGTTTACTCAAGTCAGATCTCATCACCATGATTTGCTTTTCCAGGCGCCTTTTCCAAGGAGGTTGCTGTTTTGGTTCCTGTTGGGTTGGTTGTGCTGGTGGTGTTGGTGTTCGAATTCCCATCAGTTCTGCTACTAATCTTGCTCCTGCATATGTCAAGTTATTTGTTTCTGTGATACTGGTGGTCTGTATTATGCCCAGTATTTCATTGACCTCACTTGTTTTCTCCCTTAATTTCTTGGTGTTGTAGGCTTTCATGGAGGGGATCTTTGTTCTCTCTGTATCTGGCTCCATCCATTGTCTAATCTTTTCTACCCATTCCGTCCTCTCTGTTACTTCGTCGGTGTTTCTTCGTGTGTCGTTGTTTGATACCTCGTCCTCCCTGTCGTCTTCTGTGGCATCGTCTCTCAGTTCGTCTTCGTGTAATTCGTTGTCGTGTGACATTTCCCTTTCCAGTTCTTCTCTTTCTGTTGGGGAGAGCCAGTTCTTTTTCTTTATGTTCCTTGCTTGGTCTGCCAGCCTCTGCTCTGTTTCGGGGTGTTATTCCTCTCATTCCAGATGTTGACCAATCTTCTTCTATATCCAATCTTCTTCTATATTATTATTATTATTTATTATTATTATTATTATTATTATTATTATTATTAAAAGGATTGCTGCATCAGCTCCATTAATTTTGTATAGAGTCTTCTCTATTTTCCTTATTAAGGATTTCTCAATGTTGCTGAAACTGGCAAGCAACGTGCCAAAGGGGATCGTCAAATCCAGTGTAGTCATATTGAATGATCTTTATTACTGCTATATACATATATTACTGTTACAAGTTTCTCTCTCTCTCTCTCTCTCTCTCTCTTTCTCTCTCTGACGTTTCGCCCAGATCTGCCAGGGCATGGTCACAGCGATGGTTGCTGGAGGACTGAATCTTGGTGGTGGTTGTTGTTGTTTTTGATTTAGTTGACCTTGTGTCAGCACGGGCTCTTGCTCACAGAGCAGCCCATAACTCAGGATGGTGAGAAGGTGGTAATGGTAGGATATGGTTCTTTATTTGGTGATAATGCGTGAGTTGATGAGTGTGATATTGGAAAGAAAACTTTTGAAGTGGTAAGGTTGTCCAACCTTTTTAAACCCTAAGGTGCCCTTCAGTGGTAGGAAAAGTGCAATAGTAGTGAGTGTTGGCAAGTCAGAGAGGCCAACAGATGAGAAGAAGGAAGGGTATGAGTCTGAGAAAAAGATTGCTAGTCAGTTAGCTTGTGAGGTCCACAAAACATTTCCTTATTCCGTTCCAATTCCGAGTGGGAAGTAGTGTGTTGTTAATGCATGAGGCTGAAGGAATGCTGTGCATGAGGGGTGAGGGGAGTGATGAAGGATGTCAGAGTCGGGGCTTTGCTTTTGGATGTTGGGTGATGTAGGTTGATGTTGGCTGTCTTTGTGTCAGTCATGCACTGAGTGGATTGTTTGTTATTCTGTGTTTTATGGTTTGTATGTGAGTGGATATGGGATGGCAGGGGTGTGAGGGGTCTTGACTGATGTCCCCGAGATTCTGCTATTTAGGAGTGTTTTTGCACCTACCTTGGTGGTGGGTAGGAGCATAGGAAGCCTGTAAGCTGTTGGGTGTTGTTTAGGATATGTACTCGTTATTTGAGTGACTGATTGTTGATCTCCATTCATGACTTTGTCTAGTTGTTGTGTTTCTGGGCAGTGTAATATATAGTGTTCCAGTGCTTCTTCTGTATTTGTTTGCAGTATTTACATGGTTTAGGGTTGTTTTTCTATTTTTGCCATGTGCATTGGTATCCGAACCTTAGACGGTGTATATTACCGCTAGTGCTCGTGTCATGTTCTTTGGTATGCTGTGTGGTTGAATTGTGTGGTGTCTGCATACCATTTTGCAGTCTTGGAGCCTCCGAAGATGGCTCTCCTGATTTTGCTTTCCTCCTGTGTTTGGCAGTATGCTGCTGCTATGCTTTTTAGTTGGGTTAGTGAGAGGTTTATTTTGATGTTGACATTGTTTATGTGTAGCCCGCTTTTTGCCAGGGAATCAGCTTCCTCATTTCCTTGTATTCCTACATGGCTCGGGATCCAGTTGAGAGTTATTTGTCTGTTTCTGCTTTGATGGAG
Organism: Macrobrachium nipponense; assembly: GCF_015104395.2. NCBI lineage: Eukaryota > Metazoa > Arthropoda > Malacostraca > Decapoda > Palaemonidae > Macrobrachium > Macrobrachium nipponense. The sequence goes on along the minus strand of NC_061100.1, from coordinate 138,427,222 downwards.
TTTTGCCAGTGCCCATATGCTCGTTAGGAGTTTGATATTTTCCTTTGCTTTGTTTGCCTTTTTGTGATGGCTTGTATTGCTCCTTTCGAGTCGGTGTGTATTGTAGTGTTGCCCAGTTCGTGTTGGGAGTCTTCTAGTGCTTTGGCGATAGCTATCAGCTCTGTCTGTAGTGTGGAGGCATTGTCGAGAGCCTCCAGCTTCCTTGAGTGTTGTTGAGTAGACCCTGCTGCTGCCGCTGACGCTGAGGTCTACTGATCCATCTGTAAAGTATCCCTGCTGCTGCCGCTGGGACGCTGAGGTCTACTGATCCATCTGTAAAGTATATGTTTGTGGCGGTTGTCAACTGTATTGCTTCTTGTGCTGCTTGCTTTAACTGTTGGGTGGTGCATGCTTCCTTGCTTGCTGAAGAATTGTGTAGTTTGTGTTAAAAGGTTCTGGTTCCCAGGGTGCTGATTCTGTGTTATTCACTGAAGGGGGTGTCTTCCCTGATGGCTGCAGCATGATTTTGCATGCCTACTCTTCTCAGTGTATCTAGAAGGTCTCCAGCATATGTTTTGGGAGGGTCTAGCTCTTCATGGAGATTAATGCATTTCCTGATCTCCTTTTTGAGTGGACAGTCTCTGTCATTTTTTAAGGTTTTTAGCAGGATGGATGTGTTTCTCTGATCTATCCTATGAGTCAGAGATTGTAGTTTTGTTTCATGTCTCAGGATGCATAGGTTGGTCCACATTGGTGCTCCTGTAATGAGTCTTAAGGCATTGTTTTGGATTACCTCAAAACTTTTTTGTTCAGTGCTTGTGAGATTAGTGAGGACTGGTGCGGCATACTCTACTGTTGATCTTATTGTCTGTATGTAGAAAATCTGAGGGCATGGTATATGGCTCCCTGCCTTAGCGAGGTGATTCTTTTCATGGCGTTTTGTCTGCATTTGATCTTTTGTTTAAGTGTTTCTATTTCTTTGCGTGGTGAGAGCTGTATGTTGATGTTGACTCCTAGGTACATGAAGTTGTCTACCCATTCGATGGGTTCTCCATGAGTTGTATTGGGTTCAGGTCTGTATTGTATTTGATTGCCATTGCCTTGGTTTTTGCCGTGTTGATTTTTAGTCCTAGGACTGTGCATTTGTTTTCAATCTGTGTTATCGCGATTTGCATGTGTGGTGGGCTCTATGCCTGTCTGTGCTGACCAAGCACACATCATCTGCATATATGAAAATTTCAACTCCATTTGGGAAGTTGCTGTTGGCTAATTTCTCCATTAGTATATTGAAGAGGAAGGGGCTGAGTATTCCTCCTTGAGGTGTTCCATTTTCCAGACTGAGGAATTCGGAGGTTGCTCCTTGAAAGGTAACTCTGGCTTGTCTGTTTTGCATGTATCTTTGGTCCATGCTAGAAGGTTGCCTTTTAAACCGTCTTGTTGGCTAAGGCTGCCAGGATAGCAGCTGCACTTGCAAGTTCGTAGGCTTTTTCTAGGTCGAGAAATACTACGATTGCTTTCTTGTTATTTATTGTGGCCATCACATCTGCTAGACATTCCTGTGTGCCTATCCCCTCTTTGTAGGCATATAAGCGGTGGTGTAATGGGCCCTGTTTTCCACAGCAGTCTGTTTAACACCATTCTCATCTGCCGTCTTTTTCTGTGCAGCTGATGAGAGAAATGGGTCTGTAGGCGTTTGGCTCCTTTGGTTTGGGAATTGGTTGTGTGTTTTGTTGGTTCCATTGTGTGGGTCTGATCTGCTCTGTGTACGTTGTTTTATTATGTGGAGATGCACTGTTTTTGCTGCGTTTCCCATGTTTTTTACATGCTATATGTAATCATGTCTGCTCCTTGGTGCTGTGTCTGTTCCCTTTTGGAGGGCTTTGTCAAGTTCTTTCATTGTGAATGGTGTGTCCGTGTCATCAGAATTGCTGCAGGCTGTATTGATGATTCTCCATCTTTCAGGATTGAGTGCCACTTGTCTTTCTCGTGTGACTGGTGGTAGGTGAATTGATTTGGTTCTGTCTGCAAAGTGTTGTGCTAGTCTGTTTGCTTCAGCTAGAGGGTTGGGATGGTGTGCCTGTGTTCCTGGTGGTCTTTCCTGATACCTTGTTGAACCACTTGAACATCTTTGCAATGGGTGTCAGTCGAGTGGTTTCTGAGCACCATTTTAGCCAGGTTTCCTGCTTAACCTCCTTAGCAGTTTGGGCTGCGTGTTTACGACTCTCTTAGGATCGTGTGCAACTCGTCGGTGGGGTTCCTTCTGAATATTTTCCTTATTCTGTTTACTCTTGAGTTCATTTCTTTGATTCTAGAGTTGTAGTACCAACTGTCCTGTGGGGTTGCATTGTTCTAAAGGCTTTCTTGGCATGGAAATGTTTGCTGCGTTGTGCAGGCTCTCTACAAAGTCCTGTTGGAGCGTGCATATGTTGAGGGCTGGATTTTGAATGTACTGTGTTGCCCATGTGTTCATGTGGTTTTGAAATGTTGGCCAGTTTGCTAGGTCCGGTCTCCATCCTGCCGGAGGGGGCGGTGGTGGGGGAATTTTCATTATCTTTAGTTTTGTTTCGGTTGCAAAATGGTCACTGGTTAGTGTTGGGTGCACTCTCCATGTGCAGTCTTCTTTCAGGTTTCCAGTTATGAAGCTTAAGTCTAGCCTGCCACCTCGTAGGTGTGTTGCTTCATTTGTGTCATTTATTAGTGCAACGTCTGGAAATTCTTCCATTAGGATGTCTCGACTGTAAGCATGGGTGGTGTTCATTGAAGTCTCCTGCAAAGAAGGTGTTTTCTCTGGAGGCTGCACTGAAGAGGTTCTCTCCTTCAAAGATTTTTTCATGCCCTTTGTAGATATTGTGTATGGTGAGTGACGTGTTTGCTAGTCTTATGAGGACACTTAGTGTCTCAATCCCATCACCACAGTTTATGTTTCTTATTTTTTCCGAGGGAATTGTTGTTTTTATTAGGGTGATCAGCCCTCTATTTGAATCTGTATGTGGAGTTTTATAAACTGTGTATCCTTTGAATGTGAAGTTGTTGTTTTCCCTAATTAGTGTTTCCTGTAGCAGGATGACGTCGTGTCTTTCTGAGAGTACTTTGGATTGTAGTATGGCATATTTTGTGTTGGCACTGTTTATGTTCCATTGTAATATTTTTAGACTGGTGTATGATGAAATGTCTTCAGTGTTCTGGGGGCGTGTTTGATGTTGATTGTTTCCTTCCATCTTAATAAGGTGTCAGTGCTACAATCGTTTTCCTGAGGTCAGCTGTTAGGTTTAGGTTTGGAAAAAATTGTTGAAAAATTGCCCTCACAATTTTCTCTATTTCCCTCCTAAAGTCGTCTTTACTGAGGCGGTAGTGGCCTTTCTCTGGTGTCTGCTCTACGGTGTTGTGCTGACTTTCGGCACTGGTACTACCGTCACGGGTGGAGTTGGGGGTGGGGGGTGTTTTCATGTGATTGGGTGGGGTGGGAAGTAGGGGTGTTTTCCGAGTTGATGTGGAGTAGAAGGACATGGGGTTTGAGGCAGGTGTGGGCGTGTTGTTTGTGTCTTGGTTTTGTGTCTGTCTGGGGTCTCTGTGGTATGTGTTCTGTTGTTGGTCTTGTTGTGGTTGTTGTGTAGGTGGATTGCGTCTTTGATTGGTGGGGGGTTTCTGCTGCCTATATCTGGGGTTTTGGTGTCTGTGTTGCTGTGGTTGTTGTTGCTGTAGTGGAGGTGGGTTGTATTCCGTTGGTCGCTGAGGATGTGATGTTTGTTGTTGGTGTTGTTGTTGTGTAGGTGGGTTTTGTTGTGGTAGGTGTTGAGGGTATGATGTGTGTTGTGGGGGAGGTTTGTGTTGCTGCTGCAACGTTCTGGTGGTGGTCTGGGGGTTCTGGCCTTTCATTCGCCAAATCCTCTTAAGTCTTTCCGGACAGCCTTTATGGTAGGTGTTGAGGGTATGATGTGTGTTGTGGGGGTGGTTTGTATTGCTGTTGCAACGTTCTGGTGGTGGTCTGGGGGTTCTGGCCTTTCATTAGCCAAATCCTCTTTAGTCTTTCCGGACAGCCTTTATGCCAGGCGTGATGCTGCCCTTTACAATTTGGGCATTTTGCTGTTGTCCTCTCTTTCCTTTTGTAACGATCTAAGCACTCTTGTGTTGGGTGTTTGCAACTACATATCCCACAAATGTGTTTGTAGCTACATTCTCGCTGATGGTGTCCAAATCTTTGACACCTAAAGCACCTTAGTGGTTCAGGGGTGAATTCTTCAGTGGGGAATTTTCCCCATATTGGTATGTTTACTTCGGCAGGCCTTTCCCCCTGGAAGGTTACAAGAACCTTTCTTGTTGGTTCTCCTGCTTTGTTTGTGCACCGGGTGGCGTCTAACACAAAGGAGAGCTCTTTTATGGGGTCGATTGGGAGGTTTACTGGGTATCTGCATTTGAGTCCTTTCTGTATTCTGTCGTTTGGGTCCAGTGCTTTGCAATGTCCGTCCTTCCTGAGTACTTCTTCGGCATGTTTGTCTTTAGGTATCAGAATGAATTGTCCTGTTCGGGTTGGTCGTGCCTGGAAAATGATGTCCTTGTGTCTGTCTTCAATGGCTTTTATTGTGGTGTAAGCTGTTTCTCCTGGTTTTTGTATTGGTTTGAATCTCAGTCGTGGGAATTCGGTGTCTGATTGCAAGTTAAAAGTGTCCGTGTTTTGTGTTGATTTCTTCATGTTCTTCTTACTGCGTACAAGTGTAAAGCCACCATTGTCCTGTGAAAGGTCGTCTTCCGTGTCAGAGCAGTGTAGGGAGAGGAGCTGTTGGGAGGGATGTTCTTTTGAGTGTGCAGGAGAGTTATCAGGGGGAGAGGAAATCCGTGGTCTCTGTGTCACATGTTCGTCTGAGGGGGAGCTGGTACCTGATCTATTTCTTCTTCTAGTCGGTGTCATGGATGTGATGGGGGCTGAGGAGTCGTCATGGATGATGTGATCTTGTGATATGATAGAGGTTGAAGGTTCCATGTCTATGGAGTGGATTTAGGATATTGTGAGGGGTGAGTGAATAAGTGGATGGTTGTGTTTATGTCGCCTGAAGGGCTTGGATGTTTGTTTAAGTTATCTTGGAATCTGGCTTATGGAAGGCGCCAGCCTATGGTTTCCTGTGCTACTTGCAATATAGTATTGCGACAGTAGGAAGATTTGTCTCTTTGGTCTTGCTTCTGTTGGAGTTTTTAGACCTCAAGGGCTACCAAATGTTCCACAAGAGAGACGGTGTTAATAAGAGAAAGTTATTTTTTGAGAAAAGGAGGAGTGATTTTAAGTCTTCAAATTGCTTATAAGAGTGAGAGAGCTCTCTCAAATCTTATTCTCCCTTGCTAAGTGCGCCAACTATAAAGTCGGCAGGGCTAAAAGGCAGGGAAAGTCTGCAGCAAGCTGATTGGCTAGTGGCAGAGAAGCACAAGCTTGAAATCCTGCAAAGAAGCTTGTAGGTTTTCCTGCTGGCTTCTGATTGGTCGGTGGCTGCCGGTGGGAGGAGTCTGGGCGGAGCTGTAGCTGGAAGTGGGCGGAGTCTAGGAGCGGTGTGAGCAGAGATGTTGCTACCACGGATGCCGAGCAGCAACTGATCTTGGTGGTGACTGGTTGTTTGTTGTTGTTTAAGATTAAGCTGGCCTTGTGCCAGCACGGGCTCTTGCTCACAGAGCAGCCCGTAAAATACTGGTGGTTGTTGTTTAAGATTAAGCTGGCCTTGTGCCAGCACGGGCTCTTGGTGGTGAGTCCTTCGCTATATATCATGGTCGTGCGGGCGCTCACGGATGCTCCTGCAGGACCCGGAGGTGCTCGACTTTTTCGATTGCTGGCGGCCAGGCGTCGGAAACTCTCGAGGCGCGTTGATCTTCTCAGGTGTGTTGCGTCACCTGGAGCCGGGTTTTCATTGGCTGCGACCGTGGTGACGTAACTCCTGGTATTTCTACCAACCTCTTCGATATTGGCCCATCCTGGGCGCTGGTGTTCTCGTCTGGAGGGGGGGGCTGGGTCTTTTTTTTTCCTTCCCTTACACAGGTGGGCAGCAGGAAGGGTTCCTATTCGTATTAAGGAAGGTTTCGCTCGAGGATAAATAATGCCTCAAGGAGGGCGTCCTCTTTGCCAACTTTTACATGGGTACCGTTGAAGAGCGGGTTTTTTCGCAGCACCGATGTCCCCGGACGTATGCCTGATACATCGACGACATATTTGTTCAAGCTGACTCCGAGGAAGAGGTTGAAGCCCTTCGCCAGCAGTTCCTGCGCAACAGCGCCCTTAATTTCACGATTGAATTTAGCAGCGAAGATTGGCTCCCCTTCCTCGACGTCCTAATTACGAAGACTACCCCGAAGATGACCACCACCGTCTACACCAAATCCACTAACTTGGGACTTTGCTTAAATATAGAAAAGTGAGTGTCCTGCGAGGTTCAAGACCACCACCGTCAGGGCCTTCGTGAGGAGGGCCTTAACGCACTGTTCAGCGTGGCAGGACACCCACGCAGAACTGGACCGAGCCTCACAAATGATGATTAATAACGGTTACTCCAACAAGCTGATCAACAGGGAGATCAGAACAGCCTTAAACAAATGGTACATGGAGGACGGAGAGAATAAAGAGAATCCCCCCTCCGAGGATATACGTATTTTCTACAAGTCCTTCATGCACCACGGATATAAGGAAGAGGAGAGATGCCTTAAGAAGATTGTAGAAGAGAACGTCACCCCCGTGGAGGAAGGGAAGAGGCTCTCTTTTATAATCTATTATAAAAACAGGAGAACAAGGGACCTGATTATGAGAAATAACCCTACCCCGCCTGCAGGAGATCCCCTGAAGCAGAATAACGTCGTCTACCAGTACACATGCCCTATCCAAGGATGTCCTGGAGTTTATATCGGTATGACAACGTTACGACTGTCTAAGAGGATCTCCTGTCACGCCCAGAATGGTGCCATAAAACACCACGCCCTCACCGCCCACCAACAGCATGTCGTGCGTGAGGATATCGTAAAAAACACAAAGATAATTGGAAGAGCCCCCGATCAGCGACGCCTACGCCTCCTTGAGGCATTATTTATCCTCGAGCAGAAACCATTCCTTAATACGACACAGGAACCCTTCCTGCTGCCCACCTGTGTAAGGAAGACCCAGCCCCCCCCTCCAGACGAGAACACCAGCGCCCAGGACGGGGCCAATATCGAAGAGGTTGGTAGAAATACCAGGAGTTACGTCACCACGGTCGCAGCCAATGAAAACCCGGCTCCAGGTGACGCAACACACCTGAGAAGATCAACGCGCCTCGAGAGTTTCCGATGCCTGGCCGCCAGCCAATGGAAAGTCGAGCACCCTCCGGGTCCTGCAGGAGCATCCGTGAGCGCCCGCACGACCATGATATATAGCGAAGGACTCACCACCGACCATTACGGGCTGCTCTGTGAGCAAGAGCCCGTGCTGACACAAGGTCAGCTAAATCAAAAACAACAAACAACACCGACCTTAATTACGGGCTGCTCTGTGAGCAAGAGCCCGTGCTGGCACAAGGCCAGCTTAATCTTAAACAACAACCACCGACCTTAAGGTCAGCTAAATCAAATCAAATAAAAAACAACAACCACCAAGATTCAGTCCTCCAGCAACCATCGCTGTGACCATGCCCTGGCAGATCTGGGCGAAACACGTCAGAGAGAGAGAGAGAGAGAGAGAGAGAGAGAGAGAGAGAGAGAGAGAGAGAGAAACTTGTAACAGTAATATATGTATATAGCAGTAATAAAGATCATTCAATATGACTACACTGGATTTGACGATCCCCTTTGGCACGTTGCTTGCCAGTTTCAGCAACATTGAGAAATCCTTAATAAGGCAAATAGAGAAGACTCTATACAAAATTAATGGAGCTGATGCAGCAATCCTTTTCAACAAGACTTGTTTAAAAGAGGGTCTACTCCCAAGATGATGATATTATTATTATTATTATTATTATTATTATTATTATTATTATTATTATTATTATTATTATTATTATTATTATTATGGACAAAATATTTCAACACAAAAATATTTCCAGATAAACGAAGGAACAGCCTCTCTCACCCACACACACACACACACGCTATATATATATATATATATATATATATATATATATATATATATATATATTATTATATGTGTATGTATATATCATACATATATATACACACATATATATATGTATATATATATATATATATGTATATATATATATATATATATATATATATATATATATATATATATATATATATATATATATATATCGTGTATGTGTTTGTGTGGTTGAGAAAGGCTGTTTCTTCGTTTATCTGGAAATATTTTTGTGTTGGAGTATTTTTGTCCATAATAATAATAATAATAATAATAATAATAATAATAATAATAATAATAATAATAATAATAATATAATAATAATAATAATAATAATAAAAATTGTCATGTTAATGATAATGACAAAAGTAAAGTTGTTGCTTGTGTATGTATGTATGGATAGATGGATGAATGGATATATTTATATATATATATATATATATATATATATATATATATATATATAGATAGATAGATAGATAGATATATAAGGAATATATATATATATATATATATATATATACTATATATATATATATATATATCTATATACATATATATATATATATATATATATATATATATATAATATATAGATTTCTATATATATACATATATATTGTTATGAACTCTTAGAGATGGTAATGAGTTCAGAGGTTCTTTAATCCACTTCTAAAGTCCTTACCACTATGGTAATGAGTAGGACTCATAACCAGAACATCAACAATCCAAAGTATTTCCTCAAAGAGAAGGATACAGAGACTAAACATATACTTAATTATTCCAACAAAGAAGTCTTATCATTACAAAGAAATCCCTTGAAAGCTGTACTTTAGGGAAGAAAGAGAAAAAACAAAACTCACAATTACAAAATTCCAAAAAAAACATTCGCCTAGCTAACTATCATACTAAAGTAAAAGAAAAAGTTACTAGGGGGAGATAGAAAACACAGATGCACTGGTCGTTATGATAGTAAGAGACAAAGTAAGAAAAATAGCCTTAAACCTAATCAAACCACACATTCGAATAAGCGTACATTAGGACTATGAAACATAATTATCTTGCAGTTAAGAAAAATTAACTATCACTCCACTAATCCAATGATTCATAGTAAGTCGTCTCTTTAATATTAGCTCGAAGTCTCGTCTTCAACGGTTAACTCCAGTAGTGCCACTAAGGATGAAACACCCAACTCAGGTCGTCTATACGAGAGAATATTTATGATAAATACACACAGGGTCTGGGATCTTACCCTCTTCTTCGACCCTGGGAGGCCTCTTTACGACTCCAGAGGTTCAGCTAACTGAGGGCAAGGGCAAATGACGGGCGAGGTTCGCCTCCAAAAGTACATCGATCTGGTAAGGGCGTCACAACCCCGAAGTATAGCCTTGTAAAGGGAGAGCGTCACACAATTTCTTTACACAGACCGCAGAGACGTCCATAAAAAGTACTGTTCGTAGGGGGATGAAAAGGAACACCTCCAAGATGCCAATAGCTTCACAAAGTCGAGGACGTCTTCAGAACATCCGAGTAATTTACCACAAGCCGTCAGGAAAAATATAGGAGCTGATAACCTCTCTACAGGGAGCCGTTAACTAACTCTTCATCACTCCGCAAGTTCCCATATCAGATGCGGAGATGAAAATAAAACGGGTCTCAAACAGTCGAAGCACAGTCAACCATGAAAAGAAAAACATTTACATGGGTTAAATACCAATTAAAACTATAACTACCCTTAGAGGGGGGGAGGTAAAAACCCCAAGTCCAACCTTCAAACGACATATATAAATAAACTGGACAAAAACAAACAAATTTACTTTAAATGTATGAAGTCAAAAGCATAACTTCAATATAAAAATTTATCAAATATATTAATTACATTACAATATATATATTATATATATATATATATATTATATATATATATATATGATATATATATATATTTCTATATATATATATATATATATATATATAATATATATATATATATATATATATACATATATATATATATATATATATATATATATATATTATATATATATATATATATATATCTATATATATATATATATATATATAGATATATATATATATATATATATATATATATATATATATATATATATATATATATATATGTATGTATATATACATATATATATATATATATATATAATATATATATATATATATATATGTATATGTAATATATATATATACATATATATGTATGTATATATATATATATATATATATATATATATATATATATATATATATATTATGTGGCCTTTGCCGATCAGAGTTGATCTCACCCATGGGGCATCCTTGCCAACGGAGCTTCATAGGACAGGGGTTTTAGTTTTACCATGGGTGGGCCCTTCCCCTTCCTCAGCTTCGTCAGCTAGCCAAGTAGATAGAATCCTCAGCCATATGACCCTAGATCATGTGACGCCTGCCAGCCTGTGAAGAACTTCCAGATCAATTCGCTGCCATCGATGGAAAACAGGAGATTTCTTGACAGTCCAAAATCCAGGCAATTCTCTGCTCACTGTTGATGAAATTCACTCCTTTGCTACAGACTGGAAGCTTCCAATCTCTAGATTGTACGACATTGGAATGCAGCGACTCCTAACGGTGTCTTTCGAGCTCTAAGTCCTGCCACACTAGGATCAAATATTTTGCATATGTAATAGGCATTGAACTTACGGGTTTTTACGCCGCGCCAGAGGTTGCCACTGTAGTATATGAAAGTATTTGATCCATTATGCATTGCATAACAAATATTTTGCATATATGAAAGGCATTGAACTTACGGGGTTTTACGCCACGCCAGAGGTTGCCACAGTAGTATATGCAAGTATTTGAGCCATTATGCATTGCATAACAAATATTTTGCATATATGAAAGGCATTGAACTTACGGGTTTTTACGCCACGCCAGAGGTTGCCACAGTAGTATATGCAAGTATTTGAGCCATTATGCACTGCATAACCCATGTTTTGCATATATAAAAGGCATTGAACTTACGGGTTTTTACACCGCGCCAGAGGTTGCCACAGTAGTATATGCAAAAATGGGATTCAATTTGCAATGCACAACCCAATTCACATATGGAGTAGTCGGCATGAAACTTGCCAGTGGTTGCCTTCCACCCATGTGTGATTGAGGATTGATACCCCTGAGGGTATCGTGTGGCAAGAGGAGGGGTGCTCGACGGGCCCAGCAGCCGCTGTAGTCTCTCCATCGCGCAGAGATGCTTCCACAACTTTATCCAGGAGTGAATTCCATCACAAAACTGAGCAGCCTCTTCGTCCCAACTTCGAAGAGGTTGTCCTTTCTTCTTCCTTCTGCTGGCAAACTTCATCTTCCTAAAAGTGCCTGGTTCTCAAGTGACGTAGTTGCCCTTGTAGAGATTTCTTACCATTGCAGCATCTCGCTCCAGTCTTTGGAGGTTAGCTGCAGATTCTGTCCTCAGCTTCTGATGTATTTGTTCTCTACTTAGAGGCTTCGTCTTTGAAGGAAGTTTAGCCGAGGCTTTTGAGTGTCTCCTGTTGGCAGCTGAACGTCGTTGCGACGCTCTGATCTGGAGAATCCCTTCCTCGATGTCGTCCATTTGTCGGTAGAGGGCTTTGCAGTTGACCTGGGGCTTCCTTAGACATCGAGGTTTAGCCTGAGAACTTTCCTTTCCAACTTTCCTCTCTGATCCAGGCTGTCTTTTCGGCGCCATTTTGGTAAAATTCTTCTCTTTATAGAAAGTGTCCTTTGCCTTGCTAATCATATCAAGCCTTTTTATGTCCAAGGATCTGATTTTTGTATCCTGTACCAAGGCCTCTTCTTGGAGTTTTTCAAGTTCAAAGATGGCCTCCATCTTTTCAAACTCCATCGTCTCTACTTCCTCCTTCATCTCAGCTAGCTCGAATTCCAGCTGGACTGTCCTCCTCGTCATTTCATTGGTTTTTCCATTGTCCATTTGTTCTACAATACTTTCGGCTCCTTTCATCAAGCTGAGGACCTCCTTTTGCTTCACAGAGAGTTCATTCTCCAAGTGCAGGATCTCTCTGTCCCTCTGGAGGTTGTGTGCTTTAGCATCCTCCAACTCCCTCTTTTTGTCAGTTAATTCTTTCCTGCATAGTTCGAGCTGCTGCAAATTGTCTTGGGCCAACTTTTTCTCAATGGTGAGGACTTGCAATTGATCTTCCAAACAGTTCATCTGGAAGTTCTGGTCCTCGGTTTCCTTCTGCAGACTTTCAATGCTATTCTGCTTCCTCCTGTTCTCGTCTCGCAGTTTCTTCAGGTCCTCATTTTTCTTGTCTAGTTCATTTTTCAATTCTGTTCGATTGTTTTCCGTCTGCTGCAGATCTCGACGCAACGTCTCCTTTTCCATGTCGAGAACTGCGACCGTGTTTTCCAAAATGATGAGGGAGGAGTTTTTGTCCTCATTCTCTCTTCTAAGCTTCTCTGTCTCCTGCGCCTTGAGAGCTACCTCTCTTTTGAGCTCTTCCATTTCGGCTGGCATTGAGAGAAGCTGCGTATCCTTCTCATGATTGAGACGTTCCAGCTCAGTTATATTTCGTGTCAGCTTCGTTCCTTCTTCGGTCAGGTCCTCTACCTTCTTTCTTAGTTCCTCTGCTAATCGAACCTTCTCTTCGAGCTCTTCCTGAAGCGTCGAGATGATAGCATTTATCTGGATTGCTCCCTGGGTCTTTTGGCAGGGCAAATGCAGTGTCTCTTCACAATCTGAACTAGAGACATCTTCACAAACCGTATTTTCGTCTTCTTCACAGTCTTGCTCATCGTCATTCATATCGACTTGCATATCGTCATTCATATCGTCTTGCACATCGTCATTCATATCGTCGTCCATATCGTCATCCAAATGATTGTCCTCTTCAGTTATGGCCAGCGACGGACAGTTGTCCAGAGCCATAAAATCATTGAAGAAACGGACAATATCCATGCAGAATCCAAGAAGCATGCATACTTCAATGGATAGCACAACAAGATTGATATAGACAGCTTTCTCGCGGGGGAATCCGGCCGCGAAGGTAAAGCACAGGTTTAGCACGAACGAAAGCAAAGTTAGAAACATCTTTAGCTTGATGCAGACCAATTCTGTTTGCTTTAACCCTCGATTTCAAAACCGACACAGATGAGTGACGCGTCAGGATTCCGGAGCCATTGTGGTCTCCGCTGAAGCTGCTGCTGTCTCATGTCTCCGGGGATTCTTGAGGATTCCCAGGAGAGCTGGTTATGTCCCGGCCGTGATTGTCAGGATTCCGGTGCTCTAATTGTTCTGAATATTCCCACTCACTGGACATAAACATCTCTCCAAGGAATCCTATAAATCCCCGAAGACAAACCAGAAGAAGAATGTTGTGTGAAGCGTCAATTGCTGAGCTCTCTCTCTCCAGCTTGTCTGCCTTCCCTGACAACATGTCTTCAAAAATTATGCCTTTTTCTTGTCGTCTGCGTTTCCTTTCAAATATTTGTGAGATTTGCCATGGACATATAATCATTTATATATATATATATATATATATATATATATATAGTATATATATATATATATATATATATATATATAGATATATATATATATATAGTGTGTAATATCTGTAAGATTCCCTCACTCTCTGCAAATTGATACTCTGAAGAACTGTCCCTCAATAAATCCTCTAACAAAATACCAGGAATAGAACACGGTTAAATGTTGGAGGAATTTATATATATATATATATATACTAGATATATATAATATATATGATTATAATCACTTTAGCACGTGATTCATTTATCACACATATCCACAGGTGAAAAATAGGATTATTATATTTGTAAACCACAGTAAAGGGGGCAGAGTGGTAATGAGATGTTCAACCCCCCCTCCTGACACCTGTCAGGTGTGGACTTGTACCCTAAGCGGTAGTATACCTTGAGAATTTGTTGTAAATTTTAGCCTAATGATTTTTGAAATCCACTCCTACCTTGCACCTGCTTGTGGGTGATCTGCAGTCTCAAACGGTTGTGTGTATGTTCGTCAGTACTGTCTTTGTAGTATATATACTCGTGAATTCTAATACTATGTATCAGTCCTTTGTCAATGGCTTGAAAATAAAGCCGAACCGGTCAGGACCTACACCCTGTCTCTTATTTTTCACCTGTGGATATGTGTGACATATATATATATATATATATAATATATATATATATATATATATATATATTACTATATATAACAAATTCCTAAAACATTAACCGTTTAGTAGTCCGATGGAACTTGCAAAACCATAGTTGGGGGGTGGGGGAGGGGGAGGGTGGGGGAAGCTCCTTCATTAGGAAACCAGAAAATAAGAAGAAAAATAAAGAGAATCACTAAAGGAGTCAGTCTTCCTCACGACATTTTCATCCAACTTAAAACTTACACAACGAAATAAAGTATAATCTCTGTTGTATGTGACTTGAATATATTCTCACCTTCTACCAAAACTCAAGAGGTTAAATAGCAGCAAAAACTGGGTGTCATTATATGTATATTCCTTAAGAACACACACACACATGTACGAACATAGCCTACACATAAACAGCCATATATACTACAGTTTTCAAACCATCGTTAGACTCTTGAACATAATAACTCACTTTCGGTTTGGTGTCGATGTCAAAATTAAGTTTCCTTTCTCGAACCATGAGATTTTCGAAGAGAGGAGAGAGAGAGAGAGAGGAGAGAGAGAGAGAGAGAGAGACTAAAGGATGAGACTTTCTCATCTTGCAGGAGGAGGAGGTATTCAATCCAAATCCAAAAAGGTAGAGAACACTTCAGGATTAACCTCAAGAGTGGACATATTAGAACGTGCTGTCCAGCCCCCCCCCCACACACACACACACACACACACACACACATATATATATATATATATATATATATAATATATATATATATATATATATATATATCAATTTCACTTAATGCCGAAATACTGTTGTAAATAACTCGAACAATGGCAACAACACTTCTTGAATCCCGTCTCTCTCTCTCTCTCTCTCTCTCTCTCTCTCTCTCTCTCTCTGGGATTTTTTTGCATTGTAGTTCACCAAAATAAAATTTCTGATTACTGTAAATCTTGAGGTAATGTGTTATTTTTGTAGCTACAACTAAAGTCCTGTTAAAATAAGTTTTTTGTATTTGATTTGATTTCATTGTATTCTAATGTATAGTATTACAAGAGGGGCTGTTGCTCTATCGAGCAAGAGCCCGTGCTGGCATCATAAAGCCTGCTCAACCAAATACAACAACAGAGAATGTATATGTAATACTACAATTTGAAGAGGTCAATTAATCTTATGATATGATTTATAACAGTTTCTGCACACTACTGCCCTCAAAGAGCTACATTTATCTATCCCTTAACGATTTCAAATCATTCATTGTATGTATGAGCCTTGAAAAGAGAGAGAGAGAGAGAGAGACTACTGCGTTAAAATCTCTAGGCTTACATCGTATTAAAACAAGTAAATCTTACTTAGCTGACATTCTACAACTGGATTTAGGACCTCAAATACCACCACAGGCCTAATTATCACCCCCGCCCCAAAACCCCTTCCCATATCCCCTGTGCTGTGACAGACAGACACACACACAAGCCATGAAGCATACCAACCCTTCCTCCATCGAGCCATGTGTGGGAAAGCTACTATTTTGTTCTGTAAGAAACTGAAATACAAAGTGCTTTTTTTTAATATCAAATTTCTCCTTTCGTGTGTGTATTACTGTGTACTATGTGTGTCTGTGTGTATCTGTATATATCCATCCTAAACTTAAAATCTGTTACGAAGGAAAGAAAAATCAATGTAACAGAAAGGACACGCTCAAGTAACACATGACTTACACGTCCCCTCCTGTAACATGGAAACCAAAATACGCGTTCTTGCCTGTACAGAGAGAGAGAGAGAGAGAGAGAGAAAATCGACCTTCCCTCCCTCACCCCCACCCTCCAAGGGACCAACACCGGACACGTCCCCAGCCAGCTTTAACCTCACAAGAAGTCAGGACATGTATTGTGACAAAATTACGATCTGAACGAAGTAACAGAGCAGACCACTACCTTCAAGATGAAATACGTTAATTTATGGAAATATATGCTTTAATGAAATGCGTCAGCGAATTCGCTATCAGAACGTACCCAGTGATTATTTTCTGGAATATTTTAGTCATGAGAAAAGTTAAGAGGAATCGCAGTGCTGACACCCTGTAGGGACACCCTGTAATCCTGTAGCCAGCCATACAAACCATTAAAAAAATTAAAAGTGCGATCCAAAGGAAAAGTATAATATATGTGAGGTTTTGCCGAGGTTGAAGCTATGAATAAGAATGTAAAACCTTTTCTGTAAAATGTACCCCAGTTTTGCCATAATTTAGCTTATAATAATATGTGGAATAGTCAATTTTTGTTGGTAATTTTAGCTTTTTGCCGGCTAACCATCCCGAGCAGTTTATCCAGAACCCAATTTGTGGATTCCTTCTTATATTTCCATGCATTTGACTTCAAACACTACTTCGTTAGGCACCAATAGGCATAAATAATTGAATATGTACTTTACTTTTTATACAGTCATTGCAATCACTTATTCGGCAATTTTTATCTTGCCTCGCTATCAAAAGCACAACAGCTTCTTGTTTGAACGCCGTTTTGCAGTCCACGATTCTGTGATGAAATCTGGTCCAATCCAGTTTCGAGTGACGATTTTGCAGACGTCACAGCCACCTGAAGATATAAAAGTAGGATATAAAATGAGGATGAAAAGATGTTATAAAGGTAGGATATAAAAAGGATAAAAAGAGGATATAAAACGACGGTATAAAACACATGCAAGAGGGTAGGGTACAAAGGTAGGACATAAAAAGAGAATATGCGGGGGCCTATAAGAGGAGGACATAAAAGCGGGATATAAAAGGCTATAAAGAGGCTGTTGTTCACCATAAACGCTTCATTGCGACGTCTCTTTTGCTGTCGGGAATTTGAACCAAATTAAAAAAAAAATTGTTAGTGAATTTCTCTTTATTCATTCCATGAAACTGCATTCATTCATATAAATAATAAATTATAAGTACAATAAGTACAATGAAAATAGTCCAATGTCTCGTTTGTTACTGCAGTGGTGGTGAAGGAATTTGAAACTGCATTAATGAACAATGCAAGTATGAAGAACAGAGTCGATGTTTAACAAATCACAGACGCTTTATTTCGCATGGAAAATTAATCAAATATAATGAACTGTACCTTCATTTTTTCTGATTGAAAAACATTATAGGCCCAGGTAATTACACATTTAAACCATTGTACATTCTTCATTTATAAACACACACACACACACACACACGCAAACAAACACTCGTGCCTGGGCATCTGTGTAGCCTGTGACACAGCCTCATATTGAAGCATTTCTAATTCGGCCCAAATATCTTCCGTCTGTCTTGAACAGTCGTCAGTAACGTCTGTTTGTCTGTCTGTCTAGTATCCTCTCCGAGAGAGGGAGCGGGAGAGAGGAAGTAAAGAATAAAAGGAAACACGTCTTTCACAAGAATATGCAAGTCAGCGATAAAGATACGTTAAATGATGAACCGTACGTAAATGAGAGAGAGAGAGAGAGAGACTGATGACATAGTTTACGAAAGAGCTAAGGTTGTTTTAATGCAATTTTATCTTTGCATATTGTCCATCTCGCTAAGTTTGGACATCATAATTATAATACTTATTGTATATGTTATAATATGTGAAAGATACCAGTTGATGAGAAAGTATGCCAGTTTTCTAAGTAAGAATGATAATACACCAGATCAAGATGACTGATATGGCGGTTACCTGGCGTTACAGAACAACTGAGAATTGATGGCAGCTTTTTCTGAAGGCATCTGGCTTGACGCTCCTCCTTCTATACAAAGTACTGAATGAGAGCTGAGGACGAGAGAGAGAGAGAGAGAGAGATTGTTGTATCGTTCATAACAATGAGAATCATCTTATATGATACAGTTATTCCTTCACTGGACAAATCTAATATAAATAACCATTATGAGATATATTTAGAAAGTATGTAATGTCTGTAGATAATGTTGAAACTCTTAGATGATATGAAGGTATTGAAGAGAACATCTTGATATGACCGCAGGAAACAGGATATACGTGATATAACGTGCACGGAGAAGACTATAAATTGAATGCCGTAGAAATAATAATAATAATAATAATAATAATAATAATAACGAGGGGACCTAGGTTCGAGCTTCAAATGGACGGTACGTCATGTCCCTGGCATCAGGACCTAAACCCGCGACCCTCTCTTATATTACCTTCGTTTTTGAAGGTATGTGTGTGTCTACTCTTGCAAAAGTTTGGGGTTTTGGGCCTCGTTCGGACCCACTATTTGTTTAAACAAACCAAAGAGGGTTGCTGAAACTTTCTAGAACATTTTTATTTCCACGCAGACAAAATTGAAAAGGAAATGACATTTTGTTAGAGCAGATAATCCACTGAGAGAAAGAATTACGCTTAGTTATTATTATTATTATTATTATTATTATTATTATTATTATTATTATTATTATTATTATTATTATTATTTATTTGTTTAGTTTTTTTTTTTTTCTTTTGCTCTATCAGTCTTCCAATTCGACTGGGTGGTATTTATAGTGTGGGGTTTCCGGGTTGCATCTTGCCTCCTTAGGAGTCCATCACTTTTCTTACTATGTGCGCCGTTTCTAGGATACACACTCTTCTGCATGAGTCCTGGAGCTACTTCAGCCTCTAGTTTTTCTAGATTCCTTTTCAGGGATCTTGGGATCGTGCCTAGTGTTCCTATGATTATGGGTACAATTTCCACTGGCATATCCCATATCCTTCTTATTTCTATTTTCAGATCTTGATACTTATCCATTTTTTCCCTTTCTTTCTCTACAACTCTGGTGTCCCATGGTATTGCGACATCAATGAGTGATACTTTCTTCTTGATTTTGTCAATCAACGTCACGTCTGGTCTATTTGCACGTATCACCCTATCTGTTCTGATACCATAGTCCCAGAGGATCTTTGCCTGATCGTTTTCTATCACTCCCTCAGGTTGGTGCTCGTACCACTTATTACTGCAAGGTAGCTGATGTTTCTTGCACGAGCTCCAGTGGAGGGCTTTTGCCACTGAATCTTGCCTCTTTTTGTACTGATTCTGTGCAAGTGCCGGACATTTGCTTCCTATGTGGTTTATGGTTTCATTTTTCGTATTGCACTTCCTACATATGGGAGAGATGTTATTTCCGTCTATCGTTCGTTGAACATATCTGGTTCTTAGGGCCTGATCTTGTGCCGCTGTTATCATTCCTTCAGTTTCCTTCTTTAGCTCTCCCCTCTGTAGCCATTGCCATGTCTCATCACTGGCTAGTTCTTTAGTCTGTCTCATGTATTGTCCGTGCACTGGTTTGTTGTGCCAGTCCTCTGTTCTGTTTGTCATTCTCCTGTCTCCGTATATTTCTGGGTCTTCGTCTACTTTTATCAGTCCTTCTTCCCATGCACTCTTTAGCCACTCGTCTTCACTGGTTTTCAGATATTGCCCCAGTGCCCTGTTTTCGATGTTGACTCAGTCCTCTATACTTAGTAGTCCTCTCCCTCCCTCCTTTCGTGTTATATATAGTCTGTCCGTATTTGCTCTTGGGTGTAGTGCTTTGTGTATTGTCATATGTTTCCTGGTTTTCTGATCTATGCTGCGGAGTTCTGCCTTCGTCCATTCCACTATTCCTGCGCTGTATCTGATTACTGGCACTGCCCATGTGTTTATGGCTTTTATCATATTTCCGGCGTTGAGTTTTGACTTGAGTATCGCCATGAGTCTCTGCATATACTCTTTCCTGATCGTGTCCTTCATCTCTTGGTGTTTTATATCCCCTCCTTCCATTATTCCCAGGTATTTGTATCCAGTCTCATTTATCTGTATGATGT
>NC_061100.1:138399652-138402152 GCF_015104395.2 Macrobrachium nipponense | reverse complement strand
ATTATAATATATAAATAAATAAATAAGAACACATACATAAAAAGATAGAACTGGCATCACTTATCCAGCTAAAAAAGAAAGAAAAAATTCTGACGAAACAAGTAAATATAATAAAACGAACATAGAGATATCCAAAGGGGAGGTTACGAACTCGAGTGTTAATTGTCTTACCTCCCAATCAGCTTTGGATTCTTCGTTCCATCAGCAACTTATTATCATTGCCTGAATTTCGTTATATTCTAAGTCTACTGAGAAATGTCAAGAAATGTCATAGTGTTCTTAAGAGCGAAGGTCGCAAGGCATGACAGGTCTCTTTCAAATCGGGAAAGCAAAAAATAAACAAATGAAATTACATGAAATAAAAATAATAATAAAAAATACCGTTAACAACAGGAGACAAAAGCGTAAAAATAAACAAATAAATAAAAATAAATAAAATAAAATCAATAAAAAAAAAAACATACACGAATTTACCTAACAATTCTTTGATGTACTGAAATTTGTCAAAAAAAAAGCAAAAAAATATTTGGGATTCATTTTTCATTTCAGAGTCGACTTTTCCAACACGTGTTAAGAATTAAGAAAGATTTATACCCTTTTTTTTTTATACACACGGTCTCTTTTCCTCCTTAATTAGAAAGCAAGCGCTTTATATTTTTGACTGAAAATGTTTCAAACTAGTTTTCAGAATAGCATCCATGGAAGACCTCTTTTTTTTCCCTGAACTGCAAAATTTTGCTTTGCAACACAAAAGGTGTGTGTGTGTTTTATTTTGCCTTTATATAACTTCTTGCTGGTTTCTTTCTGTTCTTAATATA
Source organism: Macrobrachium nipponense (assembly GCF_015104395.2). NCBI lineage: Eukaryota > Metazoa > Arthropoda > Malacostraca > Decapoda > Palaemonidae > Macrobrachium > Macrobrachium nipponense. The sequence continues at coordinate 138,401,334 of NC_061100.1, read as the reverse complement.
TGACTAACAACATCCAAGAAGGGTTGAGAAAGGAAAGCCGGGTGGTGACGCCGCTGTTTCTAACTGTATTCTGTTTAAATTCTTACAACAAACGAATGACACAGAAAGTCATCGGAAAATCTTACAGGATCACAAAACAGTAACAATCACTTATCCTCAAATTTCTTACTCAACAATTACAAAGGCAAATCACTCAAAATTAAAGCAATACAATACAATTAATAATAATGCAGTGTTTCAATAAACTTAGATTATTTAATAAAACTCATAATTCAAATGACAATAAAGAAAACGTTGAAACAGCAAATTAAATGTCATACTCAACTAAATAAACAAGTAAAGCCTTTCACAAAGTTAATTCCAACACTTTCTTCCTGAGTTTTCCTCAAAAATTGTCAACTAATGAATATATATTTATTCTTTTCTGATTCATATCAAATATAAACTGAAATAATATAAACTGAAGTTAAGGTATATAACAAATCTCATATACTATAAATTTCTTTGTATATAACAAACTTCATATACTATAAATATCTTTTCTAATGAATATATATTTATTCTTTTCTGATTCATATCAAATATAAAGTGAAATTAAGGTATATAACAAACTTCATATACTATAAATGTCTTTTCTAATGAATGTATATTACTTCTTTTCTGATTCATATCAAATATAAGTTGAAATTAAGGTATGCAATACATTTCATATGCTACAAACAGCTTTCAAGTATCTCACTTTCCTTGGCTTATCTTTCTTCTAGGTTTAATCAGGACTAGTATATAATATGCTGTCGAACTTCTCAGTTTAGGAGGGCCTTTATTCCTCACAGACTGGACTGTGCAACCGTTTCCCAAATGTTTGTTTGTATGGTGCTTTTACGTTGGATGGAACCAGTGGTTATTCAGCAACGGGACCAACGGCTTTACGTGACTTCCGAACCACGTCGAGAGTGAACTTCTATCACCAGAAATACATCTCTCTCACTCCTCAATGGAATGGCCGAGAATCGAACCCGCGACCACCGAGGTGGGACGCTAATAACATATCAACCAAGCCGCTGAGACGCTGTTTCCCAAATGGTTATGTGCAATCAGAAACTCAATAAATAAATCATAAATATCCTATCCTAAAATTCCTGTATCTTTAACCCAAGGCGAAACACCTTTTTTCAGACCTTTTAAGGCTTTTCCTCAGGGCTTTCCTAACCACCACCAAAAACAAAGTAGTTTGTAGGCTTACTCCCTCCCCAGTAGAGGAAAAGACCCCATATAGACTCCACTAAGGCCCGCCCCCGCCCCCCCACCCCCCAACAATGGGGGGCGTGGCTACCCCCCCCCCCCCCTCCTGATAAGCTCATGTACGTACGTGAGGCCTAAAAAGGGGCGGGGCAACCCCAAAACCCCCAAAAGGGGCGTGGCCACCCCGACCCCATATAGACTCCACTGGTCTGGGGGGTGTCGCCCCCTACCCCATAGACTCCACTATTCTTGGGGGCGTGGCCCACCCCTGACCCCATTATATTTGACTCCACTATTCTTGGGGGCGTGGCCCACCCTACCATGACCAATAATTGACTCCATTTGTAATTATAAGCTCATATACGTACATGAGCTCATAATTGACTCCATATGTATGATAAGTTCATGTACGTACATGAGCTCATAATTGACTCCATTTG
>NC_061100.1:138379187-138396687 GCF_015104395.2 Macrobrachium nipponense | reverse complement strand
AGTCGAAAGATCTTGCAGAAAACTTCGTTGTTTATCTTTCCTTCGTGGCTTATACCTTTATATATGGATTTATGACATTCCAAACTTTCGTGATTCAGTTATATATATACGTATATATATATATATATATATATATATATATATATGTGTGTGTCGTGTCAGTGTATTATATATATATATATATATATATATATATATATATATATATATATATATATATATATATATATATATATATATATATACACATCTTAACCTTGACAATTCATCTTATCCCTTTCTTTTAATATAAATCATTCAGTCATTCATTTGTAGTGTAAACTTTCCATCTCTGTCTTTCCCACCATTCTGTTTTTAGTATACGGTTGTAATTTATTTTAAAGATCTTATATATTTTATTTTTTTTAAGTATGCTGGCGCAATTTATTTTAAAGATTTTAACCATTATCCTATTGTTGCTACTTTTACTCAGCTTTGTCAGCCAATAATTATATAATCTTGTAACTACAATTAAAATACTGTAATGTCTCTTTTAGGCTTGAAAATGTTGTTATGAAGAAACAACGAAACGCGTCGCAAATAAAATGTGGTGTTTCTTAACCTACGCTCTTCTTTTCCTACTGAGATTGAGATTTCCAAAACACCTGTCTACTTTCACTATATATATATATAATTATATATATTTCCACCTCTATCTTCATCCAATTTTACCCCTGACTCTCCTGTATTCGGAGCCTTCCACTACGAATCGAAACTGGTATTTTCAACGACAATCAGCAGAGAGAAATTAAGAACAAGAAAAGAAGCATACAGTCAAAAAAATAAACGGAAGAAATATTCCTTTTTATTTCTTAATTTCCCGGCATTTCCCCCAGGGGAGTCAAAACAAATTCTGGACTGTTTCCAGAAAACATTCCAGGCCGAGCGGAGAGACATCCACCTTCCATAATCGGGTTTTTAGGCCTAAAATTTTCCGGCCACTTCAAAGAGGAAATCCATGAACAACGATATTACGCCTTAATTCGGAATCGTTTGGAGGAATGGAGTATTTTTGGGTAAGGATGTGGCCGTCGGTATATACAAAAACAAGCTAAAGGATGCAGCTGACCCTGGCAACTACCGGCCGATTGCAATCACAACGATCGCATCGAAGATAGTTGAGTCGGTTCTTCTAGTGAGACTTCTCCCTTTTCTACACACCACTGACAACCAGTTCGGGTTTAAAGCAAACTACTCAACCGATACCTGCATCTACATACTGAAAGAATTGCTGAACTACTACCTATCATCAGCCTCTCCTGTTTTCCTTTGTTTTGTAGATGTGAGAAAAGCATTTGACAGAGTAAACTACCTGAAGCTCTTCCTGAAGCTGCATAAAAGGGGCACACCCCTATATCTAATTGGCATTTTACATTGCTGGTTCGCCACACAGCAATTCTGTGTCAAATGTGGTAACGTATTATCGTACACCTTCGGTTCCCTAAACGGGCTTCGGCAAGGGGGCATTTTCTCTCCATACCTGTTTAATATGTACACAGATGCCTTAAATGTCAAACTGAAATCACTCCCAATCGGATGCACTGTCAATGAAACAACTATAAACAACCTCTGTTACGCCCACGACATGGTTCTGATTTGCCCATCAGTGCAATGTCTCCAACGACTCATCGACTCTTGCCGCCAAAATGCAGAGGAATTTGATATGATCTACAACGAAACCAAGACCCAGTGCATGTCGCTGCTCCCGAGATCGCTTAAGCATATAGCAGAACTACAAAGTTTCCTCGGAAACCATCGGCTGGAATTTGTGCACGAATTTCCGTATTTGGGTCACATTATCTCCGACGACCTAAAAGATACGGCAGACATTGAACAGAGACGTCGTAAACTATGTGGAACTGGCAACATTATTGCAAGGAGGTTTGCCTTCTGTCACCGAGACTTGAAACTGCTGCTCTTCCGCTCGTACTGTTGGTAGGCAGAGAGTAGAATACTGCCTACCAAATATACCAGGTTTTTTTTTCTGTTCGATTGATGTCACATGGTGATACTATAATAATAATAATAATAATAATAATAATAATAATAATAATAATAATAATAATAATAATAATGTAAAGGCCACGATGTAGAATGGTACGTCTGGGAGATGTAGAGAGCTAAGTCCTCTCCCACTTTGGAGTTGCAAGATTCTGTTGACCTCTTTTGTCTAAGATTACATCTGCAATAGGTTTACGATGCTGCTCCTTTTTCAAGATAATTTCAGACGAAAAAGAAAGCAATTAGTAAACTGAGGTTTATTAGGTAATAGTAATTTCATTAGAACAAAAGTGTTGATAACATGATTTTTCATATAAAGGAATTGGTCAGGTTGCAAACACTGATCGCGGATCTGAAGCCCAGAATTGCTTCAGCTGTCCTGACAGCTTATATCTGTGACGACTTTAACTCGTCCTGACATTGTGAATTTTGCTTATATGCTGCTTTTGAATATAGCAGAATAAGGCACGTGTATTCCGTTCTCCATTGACACCAGAATGAGTGTCATAGCTTGAATAATAACTTCGCAGACAACGTACGAAGTCGAATTAAATTCGCCGTCGAAGAATGCTATGGCGCCTACAAAATGAAATAAATCACCAAATGGAAACCAATAGGTAGCACAGAAGTGGATACTGCTGCCCATACATTCATACTACATAATATAAACAAAATCTTTCCATTTCGTGCAAACCATGAGTGAACATGAGGATATATCCCAACGCCAGAGTTTATAGCTCAGTCATGCCAACTTGCCTTACGTACCATCTCACGTCCTTGTGGGAAGATATAAAAGTAGGATATGATAGAAGGATAAAAAAAGGATATGAAGGTAGGATACAAGATGATATAAGAGGATATAAAAGAGGGATATGAAATGAGAATAAAAGAGGATATAATGGTTGAATACAAAAATAGGGTATAAATGGAAGATATAAAAGTAGGATATAAAATGAGGATGAAAAGATGATATAAAGGCAGTATATAAAAAGGAGGATAAAAAGACATGCAAGAAGGTAGGATACAAAGGTAGGACATAAAAAGACGACAAACGGGGAGTATATAAAAGGAAGGACATAAAAGCAGGATGTAAAAGGAGGATATAAAAGCAAGATATCAAAAAACAAAAAAGCACAGAAATGCTATAGCGAGGCTGTTCACCTTAAAAGCTTCATTGAGGCGTCTCTTTTGCAGTCTGGAATTTGAACCAAATTAAAAAAAGAAAAATATTGTTAATGAATTTCTCTTTTTCATTACAAGAAATTACATTCATTCATATAAATAATAATGTATATAAGTACAATGAAAACAGTCCAATGTCTCGTTTGTTATTGTGATGATGGCGAAGGAATTTGGAACTGCATTAATGAACAATGCAAGTATGAAGAACGGAGTCGATGTTTAATGATTAAGAACAAATCACAGACGGCCATTATTGAGCATGGAAAATTAATCAAAATAAATAAATGAACTGTACCCTTCATTTTTTCCTTGATGAAAAACATTATATGGCCCAGGTAATTACACCCATTTTAAAACCCATTGTAACATTCTTCATTTAATAAAAACAGCACACACAAGTCACACACACACCACAACACACACAAACAAACACTTCGTGCCTGGGCATCTGTGTAGCCTGTTGACACAGCACCTCATATTGAAAGCATTTTCTAATTCGGTCCCGAAATATCTTCCGTCTGTCGTTTGAAACAGTCGTCAGTAAAACGGTCTGTTTGTTTTCTGTCTGTTCTAGTATTCCTCTTCCGAGAGAAGAGAGCGAGGAGAAGGAAGTAAAAGAAAAGAAGGAAATAAAAAACGGAACTTTCAAATAACGAAATATGCAAGTCAGCAGATAAAGATATCGTAAAATGATGAACCGTACGTTAAATGAGAGAGAGAGAGAGGATGAGAAGAGAGAGAAGAGAAGAGAGGAGAGAGAGGACACTACTGACATAGTTTACGAATAAGAGCTTAAAGCGGTTGATTTTAATGCAATTTTATCTTTGCAATATTGTTACCAATCTCGCTAAGTTATTTGGACAATCATAATTATAATTACTTATTGTATATGTTATTTAATATGTGAAAAGATTAACCGAAGGTTGATGAGAAAAAGTATGCCCACGGTTTTCTAAGTAAGAATGATAATACACCAGATCAAGATGACTGACATGGGCGGTTTACCTGGGCGTCAAAATCCAGAACAACTGAGAATTGATGGGCAGCTTTTTCTGAAGAATCATGGCTTGACGCCTCCTCCTTCTATACCAAGATGGCTGAATGAGAAACTGAGGACGAGAGAGAAGAGAGAGAGAAAGAGGACGAAAGAGAAGAGGAAGGAGAGAGAGAGAGAAGAGAGAGAGAGAGAGATTGTTGTATCGTTCATAAACAATGAGAATACAATCATATATGCATTACAGTTATTCCTTCACTCCGACAAATCTAAATTATAAAGGGAAAAGCATTATGAGAATATATTTAGTAAGTATGTAATTGTCTGTAGTATAATGTTGAAACTCTTAGATGAGAAAAATGTAAGGTAATTTCGCAAAAGAGAACATCTGATATGACCGCAGGAAACAGATATACCGTTACAAAGTACAAACAAGTCGTGACCGGAGGAAAGGACTATAGAAATTTGAATGCCGTAAAATTAAAATAAAATTAATAATAAAATAACAATAACAATAATAATAATAATAATAATAAAATAATAATAATAATAAATAAAATAAAATAATAACAACAACGAGGGGACCTAGGTCCGAGCTTCTTAATGGACGGTAAAACATCACGTCCCTGGGATTCAGGGAAATTTAAAACCCGCGAACCCTCTCTTAATATTGACCCATTGCGTTTTCGAAGGGTAATGTGTGGTGTCCTACTCTTGGCCAAAAGTTGGGTTTGGGTTGGGGCCTCGTTCGGTAACCAACTGATTTGTTTAAATTTAAACAAAAACCTGAAGAGGGTTGCTGGAAAACTTTCTAGAAACATTTTTATTTCCACGAAGGACAAAATTGAAAAGGAAATTTAACATTTTTGTTAGAAGCAGATAAATCCACTGGGAAGAAAGTAATTACGCTTAGTTATTATTAATTATTATTATTTTTTTTTTTTTTTTTTTTTTTTTTTTTTTTGCTCTATCACAGTTCGTTTCCGAATTCGACTGGTGGTATGGTTTTATAGTGTGGGGTTCCGCGGTGGGCATCTTGCCTCCTTTAGGAGTCCATCACTTTTCTTACTAATGTGCGCTCCGTTCTAGGATCACACTCTTCTTCGCATGAGTCCTTGGAGCTTACTTCAGCCTTCTAGTTTTTCTAAGATTCCTTTTCAGGAATCTTGGGATCCTGTGCCTAGTCTTCCATGATTTATGGGTACAATTTCCACTGGCATATCCCAATATCCATCTTATTTCTATTTTCAGATCTTGATACTTATTTGCCATTTTTTCCCTTTTCTTTCCTCTAACAAACTCTGTGGTTCCCATGGTATTAAGCGACATCAATGAGTGATACTTTCTTCTTGATTTTGTTTCAAATCCATAACGTCACGTCTGGTCTATTTTGCACGTATCACCCTATTCTGTTTCTGATAATCGATAGTCCCAGAGGATCTTTGCCTGAAACGTTTTCTATCAAAACTCCCTCAGGTTTGGTGCTCGTACCACTTATTACTGCAAGATAGCTGATGTTTCTTGCACGAGCTCCAGTGGGAGCGGCCTTTTTGCCCACTTGAATCAATGCCTCTTTTTGTTTTTTACTTGAATTCTGTTGGCAAGTGCCGGACAATTTGCTTCCCTTATGTGGTTTATGTGGTTTCATTTTTTCGTATGGCACTTCCTACATATGGAGGGAAGATGTTATCTTTCCGTCTATCGTTTCGTTGAACATATCTGGGTTCTTAGGCCTGATTTCTTGTGACCGCTTGTTATCATTTTCCTTTCAGTTGTTTCCCTTCTTTTAGCTCTCCCCACCCTCGTTAGCCATTGCCCATGTTGTCATTCAACTGGATAGTTTCTTTTAGTCTGTCTCATGTTATTGTCCGGCATTGGTTTGTTGTGCCAGTTCCTTCTTTCTTCTTTGTTTTCATTCCACCTGTCTCTGGTAATATTTCTGGGTTCTTCGTCTACTTTTTCATCAGTCCTTCTTCCCGATGCCACTCTTTAGCCACTCGTCTTCCAACTGGTTTTTTCAGATAGTTGCCCCCAGTGCCCTGTTTTTCGGATTGTTGACGCAGTCCTCGTATAGCTTAGTAGGCCTTCCTCCCTCCCTCCTTTCGTGTTATTATAATAGTTCTCCGTCCATTTTGCTCTTTTGGGTGTATGCTTTGTTTGTATTGTTTTCATATGTTTTCCTGGTTTTCTGAATCTTAATTGCTGCGGACTTCTGCCTTCGTCCATTCCACTATTGCCCTGCGCAGTAATCTGAATTACTTGGCACTGCCCATTGGTTTATTAGGCTTGTTTTAATCATAATTTCCGGCGTTGAGTTTTGACGTTGAAAGTATCGCCTTGAGTCCTCTGCATATTATCTTTCCTGATCGTGGTCCTTCATTTCTCGTTGGTGTTTTATAATCCCCTCCATTCCAGTTATTTCCCTAGGTATTGGGTTTGTATCCAGTCAGTCCATCTTATCGTGTATTGAATTGTTGCGTGCCCATGCGGTGGTAGCGTGTTTATGCTGTCCCTTCAGGGTTCTTGGTTATTTGGCCCGTTTATTTAATATTTGACTAAGGACGCATTTTTCTATTCCAAACTCCATCCGTTGGATGGTTGCCCCGAGGAAAAAAAAAAAAAAAAAAAAAAAAATACCAAAAAATCCTTAACCAGTCCCTGGGATTTTAAGGGTAAAAAAAAATCCCTTATTTTCGCCCACCCCTTTTGGAATGCTCTTACCATACCAGCTTTGAATGTTTGTTTCATGAACATCAGATGGTCAATTTTGTTGCCTCTTTTCTTTGAGTTGGTACCCGGCATCCATCTTCTGTATTAATTATTACTTTATTATTATCTTATTATTATTATTATTAATTATTATTATTATCTTGTCGATTTTTCTTATCAGTTTTGTTACAAAAGAGTATTTAGTTAGTTTCGTAAATTGAAAGGCTACCACTTGCCATTGGGAACACAAAAGAAATGGTTATGTAGTTGCAAGGCGAATGGAAATTAATTACAGCAAGCAGCAGCGCTTCCCCATAATTCTGAAACACGACCTCATAATAAGAAACCCCCTGCTTATGTCGAGTCAGTAAGTTGAGTTAGGTATGGTTTTGATGCTGTTTATGTTGAGTGGGAAAGGAGGTGAACGAAAACGCAATTTAAATTAAAATTATTTTATTCATTGGTTTCTTATTCCCTGATAGGGATAACCAAGTTATTCAACTGAAATAATATTGAAGAAACCAAAGGCTGTGGAAAATCTTATTGCCAAATTCATGAGTTATTAGAATACAAGAAAGTAATTTACCGTTAATGTTTTAGGAATATAAATGAAAATAATCTCGTTCAAATACAAATATCTATTCTCTCAGTTTTTGTTGAGAATTAAATGTTAGTGAATTTTTGAAGGTTTGATTAAGGGTTCGTTAGAGAACAGACGCCATAGTCTGAGAAAGCATTGATTCCTTTCTCTCAAATGGTCATGATTTGCAAATTTCTCTTTTTATTTCTTTTAAAATGTCATATGTGTCTTTTTCTTGTTTGAAAGATGCTTTGCTTTCAGAAATGAAGTAACAAATTATATAACTACATATTGAAGAATTATGTTGATTTAATAAGCAGAATCATGAGTGATCTGAAGAACTGAGACAAACTGGAATCTCCGAACGCCGGAGTCCTTCCTGGAGACTCCGAAGGATCCTCGGAGTCCTCCACCGGAAGGACTTGATGACGTCACAGTTCTTCAGATCATTCATGACTCTACTTAATGAATCGACGTAAATCTTCAATATGTAGTTATATAGTTTGCTATTTCTTAGTAAATCTTTATTTTCAAAGCAAAGAATCTTTTAAAACAAGAAAAAAAGACTCATATGAAAGTTTAAATGAAATAAAAAGGGAAAATTGCAAATCATGAACATTTGAGAGAAAGGAATCAATGATTTTTCCTCAGACTATGGCGTCTCTGCTCTGACGAACCACAATGAAACCTTCAAAAATTCACTAAATTTTAATTATCCACAAAAACTGAGAAAATAATATTTGTATTGAAAAGATATTTAATTTATATTCCTAAAACATCTACCGTAAATTACTTCTTGTATCTAATAACTCATGAACTTGCATAAGAATTTCCAACCATTGGTTTCTTCAATATTATTTCAGTTGAATAACTGGAATCCCTTTCGTGAATAAGAAATGAATAAAATATATTATTTTAAAATTGTGTTTTCTTCACCTACCGCGGCGTCTCTCTCTCTAGCGGTCGCTCTCTCTCGCGCGCGCATACACACACACACACACACACACACACACACCAAAAAAATATTTTTTTAATATGTATATATATATATATATATATATATATATATATATATATATATATATATATATATATACGTATGTGTGTGTGTGCACATGAGTGTTTGTGTTGTTACGATAAGGGAGGAATAAGTATAGGTTTGTAACTGTCTATTCCGTTCTTAAATTGATTCGGACAAAGGGGAAATATTATTATTTGACTCTTTAAAATTAGTCCTTATTATCTGGCAAGTAAGTAATGAATGAACCTTTTAGTTTTCTGTAAAAATAAACTATTGTGCCGACTTTCTCTGTCCGTCCGCACTTTACTCTGGCCACAAATTATTCTCTCAGTAAATTATTCTGTCCGCACATTATTCTGGCCTCTCTCAGATCTTAAAATCTACCGAGGCTAGAAAGCTGCAAATTGATATGTTGATCATCCAACATCCAATCATCAAACAACCAAATTGCAGCCCTATAGCCTCGGCATTTTAAAATGTATTTAAGGTTAAAGTTCACAATTATAATGCGGTTTTATGGGCCGCGGCTCACACAGCATTATACCGAGACTACCGAAAGATTGATCTATCTTCGGCGGCCTTGATTTAACGGTGTGGCGGCTGTACAAAAAACTCGGTTGCTACGAAGAATCTTAGGCGCATTTTTTACTGGTTCATTAGTTAATATTGTCTTTACATAGTCAACGAAGGAATAGGTATTTTGGGTATAGAAGGAATGCTTATTTGTTATGTGCGTTATGATACAATATCTTGTTTTTCTTTACTTTCCTGCTGTTAGTCATTGGTCAAAAGTCAGGCACTTCAATTAGCTATTGGTTCAACCTCTGTGTTGGAATAATTAATGTAATATTTCAATGAAAATAAAAAGTTCAATATTATCCGAACTAGGTGAGGATATGGAACATTATGCGCATCTATGAGATATCACCATAATAAAGTAAATTCTATATCAAGGGGTATTCATGGCTCAATAGATTTAAGTTATATTATATATATATATATATATATATATATATATATATATATATATATATATATATATCTAATGAAAGGAGGAGTATAAAAATGCCAAAAATATAGTATTTTCTCTCAATATTTTTGGCGTCTTTATAGCTTCCTATTATAAGATGGAATTCTGTGGAAACAGAACATTTTTACCAGTCATATATATATATATATATATATATATATATATATGTGTGTATATATATATATATATATATATATATTATATATATATATATATATTTGAATGAAATGAGTGATGTGTGTGTGTATTAGAATAGATTTATGTATATATGTTTATGTAAGTCTGCGTGTCTGTGTGTGAATGTCTGAATTGTTCCTTGTACTTTTGTTCACTGACTCGTGGCCAAAACCTACTCTTGTGTAAATTAAAATATTCCATTCTTTCACAGCTAAACTGTCATAGGGTCTACTGGAAAAACCTGTAACACAAACTTTCTAATCTTTAAATTCAATAAAAAGAACCTGCAAACATTCCCGATGTAGGAGCATGGTGCTCCTGGGAAATATTGGTCAATTCTTCATAAATACTTTACCATGAAAAAGAAAAACTTATGTCCTAGTCCTTATCGGAAACCGAAAAGTTCGAATATATCTCGTGTAGAACAACAGATGATAGATAAAGGTAGTATGACGTTGCTTTTCTCATTCTCAGAAGCATTCTCGGATATAATTATAATTATTTGGGGGTGGAGGTTCTTGGACCTGTTTGGTTTGAGCTTACGATAAATTCTTCCGAGGTATCAAAAATACCCTTATTGACAAGAGAGGGTTGTTAATGTTAAAAATCTAAGTATTCGTGTTTATTATACAAAAATAATATATAAATGAATAAAAAAAATAAATATTGAATGGATACTTATATAAGTAAATAAATGGTAAACTACTTTTGCCCTCTATAATGACCTAACTTGCAATGCTTTGGTCCTTACAACTAATGGATGCTCCAGGAGCAAGAGCCACAGCTGGCATAAGGCCAGTTGAATCTACTGCGACGTCAAACATCATATTATCATGTTCTTTTGTGATATGAGAACTTTCTGGTAACAAAAGGGTGGCTGGAGCTGTGGGGATGAAAATACGTATCCCGGAATATACACAAAAATGAAATATATTTACAAATTGGTTTTGTTTACTTTATTTTGGGATTTTGATTGAACTCGATGGCTTCCAAAATGCCTCAGTGCAGTGTGACAAAAGCAGTTACTGATGTCTCGTGACTAATCATGTGAATGATCGAGGTACTCAGTCGTAGAAACGAGATTTCGTTAAGTACTCATCTTCTTTTGCATTCTGTGTTTGGGTGTTTTCTCTGTTCTTAACAATTTCATCTCTTTTTATTCTGTTTTTATCGGTTTTCTTCTCCCGCTTTTTAAAATAAAGTCCTGTGTATAGCAACTTTAAGTAATTTATATTAATATATTATATTTTATTTCTGTAGATCTCCCTGATAATGTAATTACGAATCAGGTAACGTTGGAATAAATGCATGGTTTACTGTGTCATCTGCTTCTGTATTCATGCCCTTGACCTGGATGCAAATATATATATATATATATATATATATATATATATATATATATATATATATATATATATGATATGTGTGTGTGTGTGTTTGTGTGTGTGTGTATTTTTTTTTATATATATATATATATATATATATATATATATATATATATAATATATATATATATATATATTTATTTACATATACTTACATATATTATATGTGTACAATCGGATGAGTTATATAATATAATATATATATATATATATATATATATATATATATATATTATATATACTATATAGTATATATATTATATATATATATATATATATATATATATATATATATATATATCGCTTCAATGAGAGCACTTACTTGCGAACTAGCTTCCCCCGGAATTGAATGTCTGTCTGCATGTCTGTCTCTTTTAGAATGATAAATAATTTTAACATGGTTTGAAGATAAGTTTAGGTAACTAATTTATTTGTTAATGAAACTTATGCTCCAGTTCCTATTAATTTTAAATGATAAGTAATTTTAGAATTAGATATTCAATATATATATATTAATATATACAATATATATATAATATAATATATATATATATATATATATATATATATATATATATATAATGACTGGTAAAAATGTTCTGTAACAACAGAATTCCATCTAATTAAAAGGAGCCCATTAAAAACACCAAAATGTAAAGAGGAAAGTACTATATTTCAGAGACTGCTGTCTCTCTCTTCAGGGTATATTGAATGAGAAAAGTTTACAGAAAAGGTGGGCTATTTTATACCAAGAGATCCGTCCACAAGTAAGCCAATTTAGGTTCACCCCCGCTGATAATCTTCCTTTAATCTTCTTAAGCGTTGGTTGAAATAAAAACTTCGTCGATGACATCCGAAATCCACGCTCCTTTTGAGATGTTCATTACCTGCTTCTCTTTATTAAGGCCGATTCCATCATTTGACTCTTGTACCGGCAGTTGCTGCTAATAAATTACACGTGACAAATTCCAGTTTTATTCTATGGTTATGTTCATTTATATGGTTGAAAAATAGCCGAGTTCTGTTGCCCATACCTAACTGACCGTTTGTGTTGTATTAATCTCTGGGGAAGTGATTTCCCTGTAAATCCGATGTAAGATAGGTCACAGTCTTGACATGGGATCTCATAGACCCCAGAGTCCTTGGAAGATGTCTTTTGTTGGACGTTAAATCAGGGATTTGGCTTAAGGTGTTTGGGTAGGTAAATGCAAAAAGGGTTGGATTTCCCAAGGGTGTGGGTTACTCTCTTAATCGTCTCCAGGTGAGGAATTTTTATTTTATTGTTGGGTGTGTCTCTGGTCTGTCTTTAGGGGGGTCGGTTAGAAAATTACATTAGCTTTTTTAAATTGCTTTCTCAATTGTATGGTCAGGATACTTCTTAAAGATGAAGTTGCTTGCGAATTAGTTCAAAATTCTTTTTTCCAGGAAATCTGGGCGGAACAAATTCGTAAGGCTCTTAAAGAATAGGTTGCTAGCTACACCTATCTTGATAGTAATGTCGTGATAGCTAAAGTAGTGAATATATGAAAGTGAGAACGTTGGTTTTCTGTATATTGGTAAATTTGTTTTATTCTGTCGTGTCTCTGATTATTAAAACATCAAGAAAAGGAATTTTGTTGTCTGTTTTCCCATTCAACTTTAAATTTGATGCTGGGGGGCACTAATGCGTTTAATTTTGAGAGGAATTCATTAAAATACCCCACCTATTATCCCAAAATGTTAGAATATCATCCACGCATCTCATCCACAGCATGTTTTTGGGTTTTAATTGCATTTATTACTGTAGTTTCAAAGTATTCCATGTACAGATTGGCTAAAACGGGACTTAAAGGACTACCCATACTACACCCCGAATTTTTGCTTGTAGAATGATTCCCCCCGAATGAAAATACGTTGTTAGATGCACATAATTCAACAACTAACTTTATCATTTTTGTCAAGCGTCAATGGGAAATGATCTGAATAAGGGGATAATTTTTCCCTTAAAAACTGAAGAACGTCCTGCACTGGTACTTTTCTTTTGTGAATAGGGAGTCTACGTCGAGGCTTAAAAGTTTTTATGTTGTGAAGTGGTATATGTGCTTCTCTGAATTTGTGACAAAAATCCTTCCGAATGTTTAATGTGGACTGGGAGAAAAAAAGTGCCTAAAAAAGGAGAAAGGAGGCCAGCTAACCATTTAAACATTTTGTAAATGAAAGCTCCGGCGCATGAAACGATGGGTCTGAATGGAAGGTTGTCTTTGTGAGTTTTGGGAAGGCCATAAAAGTAGGGTAATTTAGGATTAATTACTTTAAATTTCTCTAATAGTTCAATACTCTTTTTGTCTTGGCCAATTAATCTTACTTTCCGAAAAAATTCTGTGGGAACGTTTTGAAGGGTTTATTTTTTTTTGCCTCAGTTTTTCGTAAGTGTTTGTGTCCGCTAAGGAGCTGGTTGATTTTGTCGAGGTAGAAGTCCTTTGTCCATTATTACGATTTTGCCGTCTTTGTCGGATCTACTTATTATAACATCTAACTTTTTTAGCGAGTGGATGGCTATCATGAATCTGCGGGGAACAGGATATTTCTTATGAAGGTCAGTTAAAGCATTTTTGCAACGAAGGAAAATATGAAAAAGCAAGATAGCGGAGTTTGAATAATACTGTGACCTACCACAAAATCATTTAGACATTATCAAAGGCATGACATATAGTGCTACGAATGCCTATCATGAAAATAACTTCCCCGCTCGCTACAGAAAAAGTTTAAAAAAGAATTGAAGAATGATAAGAATAGCTTACACATTACCAAGGCTGATAAATCCAATAGTTTAGTGGTTCTGGACAAAACTGACTACATATCACGCATGCATGCTTTACTAGAAGATGAAATAACTTACAAAAAACCCGCAAAAAATCCGTTGGACCAAGTAATAAAAAACTTTAATATCAATAACAAACAAATTCGTAAAGATAAAAAAGAACTTTTGTGTAAGTTAACTGTAAAGTGTCGCTCATTACCTTATTTATATGGCCTAGTCAAAACTCATAAGGAAAACAAACCTATGCGCCCAATTATTAGTACTGTAGGCTCAATTGCTTATAAACTATCTAAATATCTTACTAAATTGTTATCTCCACTACTAGGAACTGTATCTAATTCACACATCCGGAATTCTCTTGATCTTGTGGAAAAATTAAATAACATTGTACTAAACCCTAGCGATATCTTTGTCAGTTTTGATGTATGTTTCTTGTTTACAAAAGTCCCTATTGACTCTGTGTTAGAATATTTAAGTAATGAACTTGTACTGCATGAATTGCCTATGTCCGTTAGTCACATAATTTCCTTGATTAAGTTATGCATTTGTGATTGCAGATTTATTTTTAATGGAGATATTACCGACAAATATTTGGTATGGCCATGGGTAACCCTTTATCACCTCTCCTTTCAAACTTATATATGGGATTTTTTGAGAGACAACACTTCCCGAATATCACACTTGTCCCCTTAAAATGGTATCGATATGTCGATGATATCTTAGTAGTCTAACCTGTTGGTATCGATGTAAATGATTTACTGTCTAAATTGAATAATTTAGTGCCATCCATAAAATTCACTGTTGAAATTGAAAATAACAATGTCATCCCTTTCCAAGATGTATTAATACATAGAGAATCTTTCCAATGCAAATTCAATATTTATAGAAAACCCACAAATAATTTAACATATGTACATTTTTATTCTGGCCACCATCTTAATATTAAAATTTAAATTTTTTCTTCCATGTTCCTACGCGCTTTGCATATCATGAGTCCACAATATCTTGACCAAGAAATAGAATACATAAAAAAGATAGGAAACGATCTCTGCTACCCACCACATTTAATTGATTTATGTTATAAAAAAGTTTTATAGTATTGCTATTAATGAAAAAGAAATGCCTAAAAATGTACTTAGCTTACTTTACTTTCGTGGATTTGAAACCATAAAATCAATATTTAAATCGTTTAATGTTAATGTAGTGTTCTCTTATAATAATACCATTAAAGATATGCTAATTAAGAATAGTCCCGTAACAAATAACAACATCATTTACAAAATTCCTTGTAAGGATTGCCCATCGTTTTACGTTGGTCAGTCAAGTAAAAATTTATGTGTACGTATTAAGCAGCATATATATTCAGTTAGAACATCCCAGACTTCAAATGCATTGTTTATCCATCTGAGTGAAAAATCTCATTGTATTAATTGGGGTGATACCTCTGTAATTGGTATGGCCATATATAAGTTTGAAAGGAGAGGTGATGAAGGGTTACCCAAGGCCATACCAAATATTTGTTGGTAATATTCTCCATTAAAAATAAATCTGCAATCACAAATACATAACTTAATCAAGGAAATTATGTGACTAACGGACATAGGCAATTCATGCAGTACAAGTTCATTACCTAAATATTCTAACACAGAGTCAATAGGGACTTTTGTAAGCAAGGAACATACATCAAACTGACAAACATATCGCTAGGGTTTAGTACAATGTTATTTAATCTTTCCACAAGATCAAGAGAATTCCGGATGTGTGAATTAGATACAGTTCCTAGTAGCGGAGATAACAATTTAGTAAGATATTTAGATAGTTTATAAGCAATTGATCCCAGAGTACTAATAATTGGGCGCATAGGTTGGTTTTCCTTATGAGTTTTGACTAGGCCATATAAATAAGATAATGAGGGACACTTTACAGTTAACTTACACAAAAGTTCTTTTTTATCTTTAAGAATTTGTTTGATATTGATATTAAAGTTTTTTATTACCTGGTCCAACGGATTTTTTGCGAGTTTTTTGTAAGTTATTTCATCTTCTAGTAAAGTATGCATGCGTGATATGTATTTAGTTTTGTCCAGAACCACTAAACTATTGGATTTATCAGCCTTGGTAATGAGTAAGCTATTATCATTCTTCAATTCTTTTCAACTTTTTCTGAAGCGAGCGGGGAAGTTATTTTCATGATAGGCATTCGTAGCACTATATGTTATGCCTTTGATAATGTCTAAATGATTTTGTGGTAGGTCACAGTATTTTTCAAACTTATACAGAGATGTCGCTATTGATAAAGCTAAGGGTTTGTTACAAATGAAGAAAGACAACCAAAGCCTAATGCACGCACTGCATTATCACTTATTTGTTTGCTTGATAAATTCACCACACAATCACTTCTAGCATTATTGGACCAATCACTGTCGTTGATAAGGTTGTTTAATTTTCTGTCCAGTTTTCTAATCAAATTGTCTGTAGTTCTATGAAGTTTTCCATATATTTTTTGCCTTAATGCGTGTTTCCTATCAGCAGGAATCGAGTAGTTGAAGTTACGTCGGGCTTTTTCCAGTTCTTTAAATTTCTCCTTTTCCTCCATTTTCGCGGCAGCAATGTGACGTTTTAATATCATTGAAGAAAATTCGTTAAAAGGATGTTGATCGTATATTCTTATGCGGTATGGTAGCAATGATTTGGGTAACACTTGTTCTGCCAGGCATTTTTTCAGGAATTTCAGGTGAATTCTGGTAGAGTGCGCCGCCAGTAAGGAATTGGAGAAAGAGGTGACGAAGCAGCTCAGCAGTGGGAACAGGAAAGTAAAAGTCAACGTGGCCCTCATGATGAATAACTTGATCGCGAAGTATATAAAACGTGATGCAATGTATAAATAAACGTTTTTGCCACGAAGGAAAAAATGAAAAAGCGAGATAGCCGAGTACTTTCGGTCTTGTTCCGACCCTTTACTAAGGCAAACTGATTTTACAGAGGAAAACATAATCAAAAGAAGGCTTAATATCCAAACTGACACTACAAGATTAGCAATAAGGTCGATTTCACTCTGCAGAAACGAGGAAACGCCTAGACCGACAGTGCTTGTCTATCTCGCTTTTTAATTTTTTCCTTTGTGACAAAAACCTTTATTTATGCATAGCATCACGTTTTTCTATTCTTCGTGATCAAGTTATTTATATATAAATATATTATTTATATATATATATATATATATATATATATATATATATATATATATATATATATATATATATACACACACATAATTTATTTACTTCTATATTATATGATTTTTTGGTGTGTGTATGTGCGCGCGCAGAGAGAGAGAGAGAGAGAGAGAGAGAGAGAGAGAGAGAGAGAGACGCAGCGGTAGGAGCAGAAAACACAATTTTAATTTAAAATATTTTATTCAATTCTAATCATCCCCGACAGCGATACCAGTTATCCAACTGAAATAAATAATTATTGAAGAAACCAGAGGCTGGAAAATCTTATGTAAATTCATGAGTTATTAGATACAAAAAGTAATTTATGGTAAATGTTTAGGAACATATATACAATATCTCTTCAATAC
>NC_061100.1:138332520-138378687 GCF_015104395.2 Macrobrachium nipponense | reverse complement strand
AAACCGCGAAGTCAAATAATTTTCTAAATATTTAAATTCTTTCATTTAATTAACCCTTAGGCATTTTTCTTTATCATGTTTATCTTCTTCTAATTATTGATCCACTTCATTCGTATCAAATTCCTTTTCCTTGTTTGCCATTTCCCATCTCCGTTACATAGATTCTTTCAAAAGAAGTAAAATTAAAACTCCGGTTGGCTCCTTACCTGTGCACAGGTGACATATCATTGGCTGACTTTTCCTTTACCACACCCGTCGGTCAATCGGGCGAGATTGACGTACCCTCGCCCTCCCGCAGACAGAAACGACGAGTTTTCGGTTCCCTTGTGGTCGGGTTACGATTAGCGAGTGTTTGTGGGTGTGTTTGTACGTGTTTGAAGGCATGACAATAATAGTATAATACTCTGTAAGCTCTATGGAAGTTACCTTTCCATACCTGAAGAATAAGAATTTTAACTATTCATAAGTTAAGTATATCTTAGTTTTACCAGACCACTGAGCTGATTAACAGCTCTCCTAGGGCTGGCCCGAAGGATAGATATTTTTACGTGACTAGGAACCAATTGGCTACCTAGCAACGGACCTACAGCCTATTGTGGGATCCGAACCCCATTGTGTATCGAGAAATGAATTTCTATCACCAGAAAATAAATTCCTCTGGTTCCGCGTTGGCCGAGCCGAGAATCGAACTTCGGACCACCGGATTGGTAGCCGAGAGCGAAAACCACTCGTCCAACGTGGACCTATTCAACTGCCCAGCAGGTGAACTGAGTACGCAGTTCATCGCATTATTTGTCTCTTATCTGCTTACTAACGACGTTTCTGCCGCTCTGCTTCTGTGCAAGTGTCGGATCTCCTCATGTAATGAGTGTCTCGTCTCATCTTCCTAAGATGTGGATGTGGGTGACCTTGAATCTAATTGATCCCACAAGTGTCTAATCATATATGCATGATTGCTACCAACACGAAGTAAAACTCACTCACGATGGGGCCGTTGCTGCCTAATAAAGAGGGCAGTGCTCATAAGAATCTCTCTCTCTCTCTCTCTCTCTCTCTCTCTAAAATATTACACACACACACATATAAACACTGTATCCATTCACTAAAATATGATGTTTAAGAAGCCCACTAAAATTTTGAAAAAATTGAAAGTTTTTATTTAAGCTTTCGGAGAGTACATTCTTATTTCTCTTTCAACAAGAGGGAGACAATGCACTTTCAGAAAGCTTAGATAGAAAACTTTCAATGTCTTCCAAATTTTTAGTGGGCTTCCTACAATATATATATATATATATATATATATATATATATATATATATATATATATATATATATATATATATATGCATGATAGTAAATTAAATTACCTCTGTTAAATATAAAGTGAACTTCCTTACTCCACTTATGTTTAATTATTAAATTTGACGACCTATCTCTTTGTTACTCGCTCTCTTTCTCGTTTGTTTCATAACGGAATTAAGCTCTCTCTCTCTCTCTCTCTCTCTCTCTCTCTCTCTCTCTCTCTCTCTCTCATTTATTCAAAATGCCAAGCTTTTGCGCATATCTTTGCATGGTACCGAGGAGGGTATGAGGGCCTGATAATGCCGGTGCTAGTATATTGATGATAGTAATATCAGAAACAGAAGTAGCGGTAATAGTAATAGTTGTAGTGTTATTAGTGTACCCTTATAGATAATAAATTTCCCATGGCTCTTCGTAAACCGTATAACTTTTTATTCACATTGGAATTATTTTGGTTCTTTTTCTTTTACAATATCATTACTATTATTTTTTTGCATAATGAACAACTTGAGTTCCAGAAACTTCATACAGGTGTTGAATTGTGCTTCTGTTTGTAGTGTTGCTGGGGGCACATGTTTACGCTTGGTTCAACATATGCCCTGAACAAATTATTATTATTATTATTATTATTATTATTATTATTATTATTATTATTATTATTATTATTATTATCATTATTATTATTATTATTATTATTATTATTATTATTATTATTATTATTATTTATTATTATTATTATTATCTTATTTTGTTATTATTGTTTTTTTGTTGGTTTCGCTGTCATCCTTTTCGACTGGGTGGTTTATTATAGTGTGGGATTCCGGGTTGCATCCAGCATCCTTAGGATCCATAACTTTTAAGTATTATTATTATTATTATTATTATTATTATTATTATCATTATTATTATTATTATTATTCCTGGAAATGGTCCGTAAAAGGGGAGGACAATCATTACCATTCTTTCTGTCTACCCTAAAGAGCCATATGGCCACTATCAGGACTAGCGGAGCAAGGCTGCAATTGCGGGTCAAAAGGTACCGCTGAGGCGATCTTACCTGTCGCATCGTAGATTAGCGCAGCCTCATTTTGTTTTGCATGCAATGTGCAATCATGATGCCAAACCGTATTTGGACACACGACTGCGTGAAATAAAGAAAAGAAGAAGAGGAAAAGGAAGATAATTAATTATGACTGCAGAAAGAGTTCATGCTGGGAGTCACTATCGGCCCGTCTAGTCTATTTTTAGACGCCTTGGTGTCTGAAGACTTTTAATGATTAGTGAAAACTGGTTTCACAAGTTCTTGTTGCTTGTAATTATATACTAGCTGGAGTCCAAGCGATGCCCCATTACGATTACCTTATGCAAAAGAATAATGAGTAAATGAATCAGTTTTGATATATATATTTTTTGCAGCTCATTTACTCCATGAAATAGAAGACATATCACTATGTTTTTTATTTCTTGCTCCCGGTGTATGAAAAAATATAAAAGTTAGTAGGAAAGATTATGTTTTTTTTATTATGGTGAGGGTTACAGTCTAAAGTCTATAGTTTTCTATTTATAATTTTTATTTTTTTTTTATTTTTGGTTTAAAAGATGCTGCCAAATGTCGCTATTCTAATCTTTCTCATGGTGTGGAAGTCATGGGCCAGGTACAATGCACCCAACTGGGTCTTGAAATTACTCATAGCCTACCTCATTCAAGCCGAAACCAAAGGTACACACTAGGTCTTTTATTCCCTTAAACATCTTGCCACTTGCTAATTACAGTCTTTTAAATGAACCAAAATACTTGGCTCTGTTTCTATCGTTTGTGGATTCTTCAGTTTATCCCTTTGTGTTGCGTGAAATTTTTTCTCGGAAAGATTTTTTTTTTTTTTTTGAGCCACTAACGCAAAGTTTGAACAAGGTAAAATCTTGAATATAAGTTTCTCCTGTTCTCAACTGAATAGGAAGGCAGTAATTACATCAATCTGAAAATGTGTATTTTATGTGCATAAACCCAGAATCAGTTCAAAACCAGGTCGAAAAGTTTATTATGGAGCTGCTTCAGAATAATGAAAATAAAGAACAAATAGTTTTGATTTGAATATGAAAATATTACAAGTTGTTCAACAAAGCCAATATCAACAAAAACAGCACAGAGTGCCGGCTATTCCTTAACCAAATAACAATGACCAAAGTGCAGCTGTTATGAGAGTCCGTTCTCTGCTTAACATTTGCATCGAGTTACTTTGAGGTCGTTAGTGGATTAGCGAGTCATTTCGCAAAGAATACCTCCCCCGGGTCTCCGAGACTCCTATGCCATGGCATCGGTCGCTGCTTATTATTCATGCGTGCATTCATCTCGACGTTCTGGCTACAACTGCACCTGGGAGAATGGTTCGTCTTTGTGCATGTCATCTTAATATTTATTAATTTTCTGGAGAATCTCTAGATGCTGTGAAAGCAATAACTACCTACAAATTAAGTAACCATAAGGAAATGCTCTCTCTCTCTCTCTTTCTCTCTCTCTCTCTCTCTTTATTTGGTACCTGAAAACTCATTACCAGTATGTCTTCAGGAGCGAATATATTTCAAGGGTTGAAGGAGAAGACCAATTATATTACGACGTAGCATAGTATCAAATTTCCTTTTGTAATTTTTTCAATTTGTCTCCGGTGATTATCTCTTCTTTTTACGCTTATACCAATGTAAACCATTCCGGCTGTAACAACGGTGAAACAGCATTTTGATGTAAAGCATTCTTGTTTGCATCTCTTTATATTTTCCATTGTTGGGTAAAATCTTAATCCTATAACAAAACTGCGAACACCAACGATTATCCTCGGACAAGAGATGGATCATTTTACCGTGAGGCATGAACTCCATATAGCACTTGGTGCGGTTCACCCTGATTCTCCTCTTCATCGTTTGTAATGCTTCTCAAGGCTTTCGGCCTCAGAGGCAGTTGGGAAGAGGGAAGCCGCTTCGTCTTCTTTTCATGATGCTGCACAAACGTCCAACTGAGACGCTTCGCGCTGCGGTTGGTCTCCTCTTTGCAGATAGACGGAAAGCTAAATAACTGCAAGAAAGAATAAGAAAGGAATGAAATGGAGAATGAATAAGTTTCTTCGACGCAATCGAGTTTTCTCCCCAGCGTATAATGCTGTATGAGCCGCAACCCACGAACCTTTCAGCCATAGCCAGATGGTGCCTGTTCTATGGTTTTGCCAAACGCACGATCATGGCTAACTTCAACCTTAAATAAAAGTAAAAACTTCTGAGACTAGAGGACTCAATTTGATATGTTTGATGATTACAGGGTGGAAGATCAACATAACAATTTGCAGCCCTCTCGCCTCGATAATTTCTAAGATCTGAGGTTAGAGAAAAAGTGCGGACGGACAGACAAATAGCCATCTCAGTAGTTTTCTTTTACAGAAAACTAAGAAAAAAATGTGAAATAAAAGGTCCTGAACTTAAAGAATTCAGATACTAGAAGATTTTCTACGTTATTAGGTGGTATCTAGTTCTTGGATCTCCTTGAATATCGAAACAAACAATAAAGGTCTGTTTTCCAGTGTAGAAAAAAAGGAAGAAGCACTAAAATTCCCAATTTTGAGAGGAAAATAGTAATTGTGGTACGTGGAGAGTTGTTCCAAAAGCGTGAAGTGCATGTTTATAATTCTGTAATCAAACACATGATTCATTGCCTATTTACTATCATTAAGCAAGTTGTGTGAGGTGGGAGAGTGCCACTGGGAGCTGACGTCACAATAAGGTGTGACCGCCCATCTAGAAAAACTACTGGTTACAGCTTTCTTCCTTTCTTGACTCTGTTGCCTGACTACCCAAAGAAACATAGTACTACATTCAGTATCAATATATATATATATATATATATATATATATATATATATTATATATATTATATATATATATATATGTAAACTATATACACAAAATTATATATTTTGTATATAATTTATATTTAAATCCTCTCTCTCTCTCCCTCTCTCTACTCTCTCTCTCTCTCTTCTTCTCTCTCTCGCTCTCTCTCTCTCTCCCTCTTTTCTTTCCCCTTTTTTGGCACATGAAAAATCAGTACCAATTTGTCTTCAGGAGTGAATATAATTCAAGGGTTGGAGGAGGAGAGGAGCAATTACAGTACGAGACTGTTTCGAAGACATCTGTTAGTCTACAGATAACCATCGTTATCATCGTAGATGTTGCTGACGAATAGATTCAACACTTTTGGGTTTATGCAAATCACGCGAAACATTATCCGCCAGAGATGACTGAATACTCTTGTAGAGCTCTCACGTCCTCCGGCGCTAATAATGGTGATGATAATAATAGGTGGGGTAGGAAGAGGAGGAGGAGGAGGAGGAATGATAAGTGGACAGAACATCTTGCCTAGAAACGGCCAGACATCGTTTTCAATTTATCATGTATGGGAACAAAGTCACTGAAATGAAGTTAAAAGTGACAGTTCCATCTGGAATTTTGAAACTCATAAAGGAAGACAAACACACAGAAACAGATATATTGATAAAGGAATAAGGAATGAGGGAGAGATAACAACAAGAGGTCTCTCTCTCTCTCTCTCTCTCTCCAATTGCCCAAGTTGCTGTCTGTGTCTATGGTACCCTTTTTGTATCTGTGTCCGATTATGGCGTCGGAAGACTTATCATCGTCTGTAGCAACATGCCGGATATTAATTGCTCTCATAAAACCTCGATCTCTGGAGTTTTCCTTTAAGGTAATGGCAACAACTTTTATAGGAGACGTCTGGAGATGGTAGACTCGTTGAAGCTGGGACCACTATAACATACCACTACAACTTCTTCAGTTCCATTTCAGTCTGTGTTGTTGGTGTGAAAAAGTAACAATAACACTCGGTGATGGTGATGAGAGACAACACATCATCCAATCAACTCTGTTCTTTAATGTCGGGGCTTAACCTCTCATGATTCAGTTGATATTTGGTTGGATTCCGCTTTAGAGGACTTAATGGTATTGTCTCCTTAGCAGTTAAAAGTTGATGATGATGTAAGGGTTCATTTTATCAGATGATTTGATTCGTGTATTTGGTATTAATTATTCAGTCTGCCTACACAAACTTTTGTCTCTATTGTATGAGGTATCATTGCATATTTAGTTTTCAAGTTTTGTTTTCGTATATGATCCTCAAATACCTGTTGTCTTACCGAGAGGAGCATTAGTAAGACGCCCAGGATTCTGACGACTAAGACAGGATATTTCATTCTTCTCTGGGATTTTTTTATTCCCTAGTTGCAAGAAGTATCCGCACACACCGACATATATATATATGTATATATATAGTATATATATATATATATATATATATTATATGATATAATATATATGTGTGTGTGTGTGTGTGTGTGTGTGTGTGTGTACACGCATTAAGCTACAAATGTTCTTTAATATCCAATTCAATGTATTTTCATATATGTTAACCGAAAGGGAATTTTTAGTTGATAATAATTTAGTCCTCTCGTGGATTCGAACCAGCGCACAGACGAGAAATCAGGACTTCAGTGACGTCTTAACCGATTCAGTAAAGACGTCACTGGAGTCCTGATTTCTCCTCTGTGCGCTGGTTCGAATCCAAGAGGAACACCAAATTATTATCAGCAACTAAAAAATTCCCCTTCGGTTAACATATATGAAAATATATTAATTCCGAGGTAGAGCAAATAGGATATTAAAGGACATTTGTAGCTTAACGCATGTATATGAACCACGGTGATGTGATGGAAATTCATATATGTACACATAGGACATTCACACATATCTTCACACTTAGTATTAATATATGCATAAATATGTTTGTGCGTGATTGTGCTTTTGTGTCTCAACATTCTTTTGTAATATTGTTAGGGTTGTGGAACGAAAAAAACAAGCGTGTTTTTTTCGCGAAAAAAAACAGCCTGAAAAAAAACAAGTCAAAATTGTTTTTTTTATTTTCTGCATTTTTTCAAAAAAACAATTCAAATTTTTTTTTTTTTTTAATTTCTGCATTTTTTCACATTCTGTTGCTCCTAAGCCACACACAATGTCTAACTGTGCTTATATTATCCATAATATACACATGCAAATATTCCCTGTAATTTATTAGGCATCTGGGTATTACTGAAATTTTTAAAATTATCACATGTACTAGATCTTCTTGTTTGGCTAGGGGAATAAGATACTGTACTGTCCGTACATAGCACATTAATTCATGCTAATGTTATTCTGACAAAGATGCTCTAAGCTTGGATAACGAGGCAATTTAGCACTAGAAAGAAAATTCTGTGTGAAAATAGAAATAATGATATTAGAAAAATTCACCTCAACCATATGAGATTGAGTTTTATGAGTACCATAAATTAGTGTTGTATTCATATCAACATTTCACATTTGATCATTAGCATATTCAATTATGAAACATGTTCCACTGCAATTTCTCAATCGTATCTTAAGCCCATATTAGAAGCTAAGTCTAAAGATTTTCAATGCATGAAGAGTTCAAGATAGGAAGAGAGGTATGGTACATGTACTTTTAGGTATTAAACATGTTAAACTATTACTTGTATGGAACTCGTATCAATGAGATAGGTTCCAGAACCAAGGTAAATGTGCATTACATTTACATATCAGTATATAGTTTAAACATGAAGTAATGGTAGCAGTTATTTCTTGTAACTTGGATGCATTAGGAATTTAGGACAAGCAGAGAGGTGTGACCATATGAAGGTCAAAAACCCAGAAAATAATTTATTTAGCAACAGTCTTGGTGCTCTGTATCAAACATGTTCAAAGTTACTTGTATCGTACTGGTATCATTAATTAAGGGACCAGAGGCAGAGTTAATGGAATTGGCTGCATCACATAGCAGTGCTGGTAGTTGTTTGGTATAAGAGGCGATA
This sequence comes from Macrobrachium nipponense, assembly GCF_015104395.2. Classification (NCBI taxonomy): domain Eukaryota; kingdom Metazoa; phylum Arthropoda; class Malacostraca; order Decapoda; family Palaemonidae; genus Macrobrachium; species Macrobrachium nipponense. The sequence continues at coordinate 138,370,462 of NC_061100.1, read as the reverse complement.
GCTGTGATATAAGTTAAAGAAATTACAGTTCCAGTGATATTCTGTGACCAGTAAAAGGAATATGTGAGCCTTGCTCATTATTTGATTGCATTCCATTCTTTTTTTTATTATTATTATTTTATTTTGGTGGAGGGGAGAATACAAATGCTAGTGTAGACTCAGTGTATTTCCATGCTCCCCTTTCACAAAAAGAAAAGCCATCATCATTAAGATGCTCCTCTGCATCAAGCTTAAAGGATAAATCTTCACTCCAGGATTATTCTTCAGAAGACTCTGAAGAAGATTTAAGTTCCGAAGTAAATCACTCCTCAGGCAATGAGACCGATTCAGACTAGAAAGTTTAAACTTTTTGAGTGTCAATTTCATTGATAATTTTGGGCCAAAGTTAATGTTTTGTTTCAATGTAAACTGTCTGTACCTTTCTTTAAAGTTTTGTGAAAGAGATGCAGGCTCTGCGTTTATTTTTTATCAATAATTGGAAAAGTTTAGCAGTGTTAGCGAAAATAAGATTTTTTTTTTTTAGTTTATATTGGCAGTTGTGATTTCAAAGAACATTTTCAGTTCAGTGTTTCTTTTTCTGTAGAAATATATACAGGATATGTATTTCTTTTCATGGCTGAAGCATCTAATGAAGGTCCTGGTTTTGTTCTTTATAGCTTATTATAAATGACATCCATAAAAAATTCAAAGCTTTAGGAAAGCTTTTTATGAGTGGATACGTTTATTTTAAATGCTTCATTTTCAGATTTCATTGAATGAAAAAATTATCATTTTGATGTCAGGCCCTTTAGGCTATATTATAATGGTCACATTATATCTGTAAAACTGATCTCTTTGTGCTGTAACTTCAAGAGCATTTTTTATTTAGATTTTCTTCATTTAATTTCATAGGGCTAATTCATTGTTTCCCATTTTGATCTCAAAAGAAAATTGTTTTTCATAAAAATTCAGCAGATATCAACATACTCAAAAAGCTAGCAAAAATACCATTATATTTTGAGACTATAAAGTGAAATTCTTAGTAATACTTCATATATCTCAGGTTCTAGTTATCAATTAAAGAACATTTTTACCCTTAATAGCATTATTTTAATGATTCCTCTAATCTAGAGGGAAGGTGAGAGTCTTAAAAATATCATATGTCCATATTAAGTATTAGCAGGATCACCAGAAAGGTCTAAAAGCATGAAAATTGGGTAAAGGTAAAATAACAAAAAAAGCACGAAAAAAACACGAAATAAAAAAAAAAAAATTTCCACAACCCTAAATATTATATAAGAGCGCATTATGAAATTAAAAGCACCACAAAGCCAGGATTAGCACCAAAAAAACACGCATGTTGTTTAACAGGACTTCCACCTGATCCAGGGAAATTATGGAAAAATGTTCGTGACTAGAGAGTATGTAAGCAATATGCAGGTGAGGAGTAATTAATTTTTTGGGGAGAGGGGGGCTGGGTGTGGGTTAGTAACTAGATGAGAAAGTTGGTACTGCTCGCTGTTACTCCACACCTGTAAAAGTATAAAAAATACTTGAGTTACCGATCTGTTTATTTTACTTTGTGCAATTTTAAATGAGGAGGACCGAGTGATGTCGATCGAAATATATGTTTTGTTTTACATATATATATATATATATATATATATATAATATATATATATATATATATATATATATATATATATATATAATCAGAGGAAGACGGACGAAACTCACACATCACTAGGTTGTCTTTTTTATTATTTTGCCGACGTTTCGTAATTATTACAGAATTACATCTTCTGGGCTGACATAAGAAAAGATAAAAAACTAAAAAAGTTAAAAGTATAGTCTAAAAGTTCATTTAAAATACATTAGAGTAAAAATGAAATAGATAAAAATAAAATCACAACCAACCTAGAGGTGAGAGCAAGGAACTAAATGGAAGGAAACCACCCCAGTACGAATTATGCTAAATACAATTGACTCGCAGATGTATGGGTGTTCAACGATGGTACGAGTTGTTTTATAAACAACGACTCAAGGATTTTGTTAGCTCTTGTGGTTTGGTAGTATGACCGATTACACTGAAATCTTTGTTGTCAATATAGGTTTTGCATTGTTTTGCATGATTCCTGATATTGGAGTGCTCTGGGTTTGAAATTCTGCTCCCTGTGCGGAAACTGATTCCCCGATGTGAGTCGATGCGCACCTTAAGTAGTCGACTGGTGGATCCCACGTAAATCCCTGAAATGCATTTAGGGCAAGTATATTTAAAAATGACACCAGAAGACATATAAGGACACAACTGATCTTTTATCTTAAACAAGGAGCCTATATTAAGAGGATTTTTAGGAATTAATTTGACTGATATGGCTGGAAAATGGTCATGAATATATGGATATATGGAAAGGTTGCATAGAATCTCATTTTTGGCACAGTTAGAACGTCAGGTTTTCTAGAGAAATGTCTATTTAGTAATTTTTTCAATTTTCTATACACTAACCTAGGTGGGAAACAGTGACCTTTAAAGAAATTAACTAGAATAGAATCTCATTGTGAAAGGCATTCCAAGTTAGATGAGAGGACTAGTGCTCTATTAAGGAGGGTTAAAAATGGAATTAATTAACCTTAAAATTAAAATAATAACAACTTACTTATAAAAATGAGATTCGAGTCCTGTAAAAGTTTTCTTTCTAAAAATCGTGGTGTTAAAAGAGTTGTCTTGTCTATATACTTGAACGTCCAGGAATGACAGACAGTTGTTCTCCTCTTTTTCTATAGTAAATTTCATGTTCGGGTGAAGTGTATTTACGTAGTCGAGGAACAGTCAGCCTCGTATTCACCCTTGAAGAGAACAAACGTATCGTCAATATACCTAGAATAAAAGAGAGGATGAAATCTTAGAGGGCAATCGTCGAGCATACGCTCCTCCAGGGAGCACATAAAGATATTAGCGAACGTAGGGCCAAGGGGGGAACCCATGGCCATGCCATCTACTTGTTTAAAAAAGTTTACCGTTAAAAACAAAAAGCAGTGTCCAGCACTGCCAGTTCAAGAAGGGTTTTAAAAAGCGTGCGGTTAAAATTACTAAAAGTGGACTCAGGATCGGGAAATAATTTGTCAAGAATCAGTTCAATGGTATCACCAACTGGAATATTCGTAAACAGAGATTCGATGTCAAGGCTGGTCATGAATAAGTCTAAATCCTGTAATAAAATAGACTCTTTAAACTGGAGGGAATTATTGAGCGAGTAAACTGTTCTTTGTTTTAATGGTTCAAGTATAGGAACGAGAAATTTGGCTAGTTTATAATTTGGTGTATTAAAAGGCGCTAAAATAGGCCTGAGTGGGAGACCTGGCCTTCCAAAAATTCATAAACCAGGTCTCCCACTCAGGCCTATTTTAGCGTCTTTTAATACACCAAATTATAAACTAGCCAAATTTCTCGTTCCTATACTTTAAACACCCATACATCTGCGAGTCAATGTATTTAGCATAAGTTCGTACTGTGGTGGTCTCCTTCCATTTAGTTCCTTGCTGTCTCACCTCTAGGTTGGTTGTTGTTTTTATTTTTATCTATTTCATTTTTACTCTAATGTATTTTAAATGAACTTTAAGACTATACTTTTACTTTTTTTATGTATCTTTTCTTATGTGCGCCCAGAAGATGTAATTCTGTAAATAATTACGAAACGTCGGCAAAATAATAAAAAAGACAGCCTAGTGATGTGTGGTTTTCGTCCGTCTTCCTCTGATTATGTCGCTTGGAGTAGTTCCCTGTGCCCTATATATATATATTATATATATATTATATATTATATATATTAATATATAATATATAGATATATATATATAATATAAATATGATATATATATATATATATATATATATAATATATATATATATATATATAATATTATATTGTAATAAACCATATAGGTGAAACGATTGATCTTGACAGAAGAGAAAGACAACATTGTGACTCATTAAGGAAAGGTGATGAAAACAACGCCCGGTTTCAACATGGACAAAGTAAAAATCATATGGTTAACCTAGACAAAATGAAAAACATAAAGGTTGTTAATAACACTGAAAAAAGAAAACTTTTAGAATCTATTTTAATCCAAAATGTTGACGCTATGAATATATATGAGAGTAATTTTAAACTGGACCTTTTCTGTAATGCAATTATGACAAAGCATGGTAGTTAGTGTAGCTAAGTTGTTAAACAAGATTGGCAAACCACGTAGGGCAGTTATTCTGATACAACCATATGCTTGTATGTTATTTCTTTTACCTTGACCGTTGTTTTCAGTTTATGTAACTTTTATTTTTCTTTCTGAAAGAGGGAGAGAATGTACTCTCCGAAAGCTTAAATAAAAAACTTTCAATTTTTTCCAAATTTTTGTGGGCTTCCCACAACATATTAGAACACGGATACAGTCTTTAACTTTGCTATATATATATATATATATATATATATATATATATATATATATATACTATATATATATATATATATATATATATATATTATACATGGTGTAACACGAATTTATGCAAATATTTTGGGAAATGAAAGAAAAAGTCATTCTAAACAGAAAATGTTCTATAAACATATACATTTTAAAGCTTCACTTGTCGATGAAAGGAAGTTACACAAAATAACCGTTTTTCCTTAACGTTGCTCTCGGCCAAGATGTTGTACTGTAAAGTGCATTAGGCAACTGGATTGATAGTCTTTTAATAATGGTAATGTAACATTGCAGTCCCTTCAACAAGTAAATCACCTGTGAACAGACTTCACCGTAATCTGATGTTAACAATTAGCTTTATGAATCAAGAAAGTCTTTTTCATCTGACAGATGAAAGCATTTACTTGGGTGTGTTTTTTCCTTCGACTGGTGTGTGATGAATACTTTTGATGGAGAAAGAGAGGTTTTTGATATGTTTTAAAACTTTCAATTGGTGTGTAATGAATAAGCCTTTCTTTGACGGAAGGTAGATTCCATACGACTTGCTCTCTTTTCTTTATCGGAGTCCAGTGAATACCATTGACGGAGAGGGAGAAATTTTCTATGATATTTACATATTTCCACTGTTCAATATCTAAAGAATACATTTGATTTGGAAGTATTTTATTCCCATCGGCCTAATTGCTAACTTCCTTTTTTTATGACATTAGAGTTCACTGTTACAAAACCCATAAATAAACATCACATCTGTATATTCCACATTACTGGAACGGTAAGGCGTTGCCTCCAGTTTGTTGCGCACAAAATGAGAGTAACAGGTGAAATGATCAGCTCCATCCCCCACCCTCTATCCGTGACTACTCTGTGACATCCCATGCGCGCCATATTACTTGGCCATTTAATGATAATGGTTGTTTTAAATACATTCACCTCACCGACAAAGGATGCCTTAAAATGCTTATTTATAGAACCTTTTCTGCTCAGACTAACTTTTTCTTGCATTTCCCAAAATATTTGCATAAACTCGTGTTACACGCTGTGTATATATATATATATATATATATATATATATATATATATATATATATATTATATATATATATCTACACATATATATATATATATATATATATATGTGTGTGTGTGTGTGTATATATGTGTATATATGTATATATATATATATTGTGTGTGTGTGTGTGTCTGTGTATATATGTGTATATGTGTGCGTATATCTATTATATATATATACATATATATATTATAGATACATTGCATAAAGGGTAAAGGTGTTAGAGGTGACTGTAAGAAGAATTACTTAGTATAACCATAACATCCATATGTATACGATAAATACGTGCTAACGAGCATTAGATTCTTTTACATAATACTTACTACACCAAAATAAGAATTACACTTCTTGCGTCAAAACAGAGAGAGGACAGAAGTAGTATGTGGCTAGGAAACTCAGTCCTTGTGCAAATCACATACCAAGCAACTGTAAGGCAGCACCTTCAGAAATCACCCTTGATTTTGAGATAATGAATGTAATGAATGAGACAATGTCTTTCGAGTAAATTCTGTCTCAGACGAATAAAATATCGCAACTGAAAACAGTCAAGAAAATTGCTTTTTTTTATTGTCATGTGTTTAAGCAGAAAAGTCACTCTTACGTACCCCCACTCTTTATAGTTTCAGTGTAAAATGCCGAAAATCAGAAAGCCAATAATGATTCACTGATGAAAATAAAAATGAAATACCACAAAAGAGAGAAGTTTATCTCATTCGAAATTTATTCCTTTTAGAACTTGCACCAGAGTGCGTGAAATAAGTGCCTCCTGTATGTAAAGGTAACTTGTTTAGGAACACGCACGATATCATTGAATTTGGACCCACCCGTATTTAGGAGAAACCCCTTTTAGAATTCTGTGGTCTGTCTGAGAGATTTACGGACTTTCATGAGGAGGTCGAATTCGTGGGGTTTATGTAGGGAGGGGTTAGCCGACGATCGTCGTCAGATCTCAATCGAGACAGAGGGATTTGCCCTTTTTTCACGTACTCGGGTCCGAGTCGCTTTTGTTTATTCGCAAGTTCTCTCCTTTCAACTTTATGTCTTTTTCCACGGATTCGTGCTTTATTTTTCCAGTTTTATTGGTAAATAATACTAATAAAGTAATTTTTTTTCATTTTCAACTGTATCTTTTCTGAAAAGAACCTGGTTAAATGAGCCAGACAATCTAAAGGAATGAAGATAATATGATTCTACACTGGAGACCTACAGCATAAAAGGACTAATTATACCGGTTGACCCTCCGGTACACAACTTCCACACAATTTCTACGGGATTGCGATGCCAGAACCATTATATGTAGGACAAGTTAGAGCAGCCTCTGTTACTGATGAAAGGAACAGAAGTATGAAATTCGTGGAAGGTTTTTATATTAAGTGTGCTACACATTACTACTGACAAGCTGCATGTAAATATGAAAGAGCTACTCAGTAGAGGTAGGCTTAGCCAAGATCATGATGTGAGCATTCCAGTTCATCATGCAGTGAGCATTCCAATTCATGATTCAAATTTTTTTAGCCTCTCAAATATTTTTATGAAGGGTTTTATCTTTGCCATTCAGAGACTTATCAAGGCTCGCTTAAGTGCCAAATTACTAAAGCAAGGCAGAGTACGGTAGCTATGGCAATAGTTATTTAGGAGAGGAATACGATTCATGAAGAGCAGGAGCTAATATTCATGAATGTATAGGATAAAATTGAGTAAGAGGGAATGCTGATAAAAGAGAGAGAGAGAGAAGAAGGGAACGTGATAAAACTCCGAGGGACACGGCTAGAAATATGGAAAGTGGCAAATATAGTTCAGTCAACTACAACAGAAGTTGACCAGTCGCATGAAGAAATTTGAAATGCTTTTTCAGAGAGGAGTGAAATCATTATCATGGGTTGTTGCTAACAGCGTGCCTTATGCCAGATCTTAGCAAATGCCCTTGAAAGATCAAGAGCACCGACCTAAACATCCCCAACTTTGATGAGAGAGGAACCCAGGTGCTTAGCAATTAAATGGTTTCCCGACTGGATAACAAGCACGCATAAATTCTGGTAAAAGTAACAGTAAATATTTTAACTTATCAACAATGAAGGGATTAATCCTCTTAGGAAAATAAAAATGTAAACACATTTAATTAGTGCAAAAACAAACTTAGTAGAAATTGATTGGTGGAATAACGTGAATAGATAAACTAAAATTATAGATTACAAGATCGAAAGCCAGGTTCATTCATGGCTGGTTACCTGGCTGGCTAAGAGTAAGCCCTTGGCCAAAGGTACAACTTGTGTATGGAACAGTCTGAAAAAGGATTAGGAAGCCTGGTGTGGACCTTTGAGATCTTTGCAGCCAACTGGAATGGTTGATTCATTCCTAAGAAACGAAAGAATAAGTACAAATCTTTTAGAGGAAAATTTATTATAATTAGAAATTCTATGATGACTTTGATGGTGAATAAATCCCTTGACCTAAGGACAATCATCTAAAAGAAGGACCCAGGTGCTTAGCAATTAAATGGTTTCCTGTCTATCTGAAATATACGAATTGTTGTAAAAAAAAAATCATTCAAATTCGTCAAGACGTTAGGAAAATTAACCTTGCAGTGAAGGAAGACAATCAGATCAAAACAAACGCAGCAGACCAACAGAGCTGAAGATACTTCCTGTCGCGTAAAAATAAACCAGACCTATTAAGCTGTTCGACTAAGTATCTACATAACAAAAACACCAGGGAACTGTTTATATTTCGTCCAAACAAACTTTTAACAAACTGCAGCTGTTGTCGTGGATAGTTTTCTCTGCACAACGTTTGCGTCGGGTTACTCCCGGATGATTAGACGATCATTGAGTCTTGATCACAGACAACTCTCGGTGTCGTATGGAACGATTCTTTGGCAGTAAATGCTTTCAGCCTTTTGGTGTGACAAGATGCTTGACACATAAGACTTCCTCTGAGTTTCGCCAGGAATTGGAGACGCGTTTGTATTTCAGTACTACATATGCTCACATACACATGCGCACTCAGACACACGCACACATATTTATACCATATATATATATATATATATATATATATATATATATATAATATATGTATTATATATATATATATATAATATATATTTTATATATATATATATATTTAAAAAAAATTTTAAATATATATGTGTGTGTGTGTTTTAATTCCAGTTTAATAGACACACACATATACGTATATAACAGTGTACTCTCTCAAAATTGTATCTTTGCCGCAAAAAAGGAAATAAATGAACGTTAATTATGGAGTAAGAAAAATATTTCCATTTTTGATTTGCTATTGAATAAATCATAAAATCCCTTTTATTATGAAGGACAAGAAAAAATTGAAATAATATATGTAACTATATTGGGCGTTATGTCTGTCTGTCCATCGGCCTGTCTGTCATTTAATCACGGCCAAATGGCTGGTCCGATCGGCATGAAACTTGGCAGGGTTATAGTGGGAACCCCTAAGAAGGTTTATAAGGGATTCATCTTACCTCCTACCCACCACCGAAGAGGCTGGGGGTGAGAAGGGATTCCCTGAAACACAGCTGATTGTGCCCATAGACTTAGTTTATGAATTTATCATATGTAATTCTGTATACATATGACTTATCATTGGAAAAGAATATTATAGGGTAAACATCAATGACATCAAAGAGGGTGGAGTTTGAGAAGGGGGTTTGACAGAGAGAGAATGAGAGGGAGAGGAAGTGAGAGAGAGTAGACAGGGTGTTAGGGAGGAGAAAGAAGAAAAAAGACAAGAGATGGTTGGAGAGAGACTGAGACAGAGACAGAGAAGAGTGGATGTTTTGGGAGAAGAAAGATAGATAGATAGAGAGAGAGAGAGAGAAAGAGTGTTGGTGACCAAATATGACTTACTATCAAATACTGTGGGGGTTGTTCTTACAGCATTGTTCTTACATCTTGTTCGGGTTGCTCCAGGTCCCTCAGTGTGAGGCACCTCTAATGTCTATCAGAGAGTTGCTAGTACATCTTCCGGTATATTTTGCATCTTCCAATCTTGGATGGTCTGGGATGCAGCTTAGATATTTGTCGAGCTTATTCTTAAACACATCTACGCTCACTCCTGATATTTTCCCAGATGAGCTGGCAACGCATTGAATAGATGCTGCATTATCGACGCTGGTGCGTGGTTGATTAATGTTCTGTGTGCTATCCTTATTTTTCCTGGTATAGTTTTGATATTAATCTACCTCTGCTTGCTCTTTCTGATATTTTTAGCTCCATGATGTTTTCAGCTATTCCTTCTATCTGTTTCCATGCCTGAATTATCATGTAGCATTCTCTTCTCCTTTCTAGACTATATAATTTTAAGGATTGTAGTCTTTCCCAGTAGTCAAGATCCTTAACTTCTATTCTAGCTGTGTAAAGGACCTTTGTACACTCTCTATTTGTGCAATATCCTTTTGATAGTGTGGGTACCATATCATATTGGGCCAATATTCAGGTGACTACGAACATATGTTTTTATAAAGCATAATCATGTGTTCAGCTTTTCTTGTTTTGAAGTGCCGTAACAACATACCCATTTTTGCTTTACATTTTGCCAATAGAATTGCTATTTGATCATTGCATAACACGTTCCTATTCATCATCACACCAAGGTCTTTAACTGCTTCCTAATTTGTGATTGTCTCATTATTTGGTCCCCTATATGCATATACCTTTCCTTCTCTGTCTCCATAATTTATTGATTCAAATTTATCAGAGTTAAATACCATCCTATTTACCTCTGCTCAATCATATACTTTATTGAGGTGTCTTTGTAGCGCGTTCCTATCTTCATCACAAGTAATTTCTCTACTTATTCTTGTGTCATTGGCGAAACTACTCACTACTGAGTCCTTAACATTACTGTCTATATCTGCAATCATAATAACAAACAGTAATGCAGATAACACCGTACCTTGTGGCACACCGGATATTATCTTAGCTTCATCCGATTTCTCATTGTTTGCAATAACTATCTGCTTTCTGTTGTAAAGGTAAAACTTCTTTTAAACCATCTTCCTACTTCATCCACTATATTATGTTTTCTAATTTTCATCGCTAATATATTATGATCTACCTTGTCAAAAGCTTTTTGTAAAGTCTAGATAAACCACATCTGTTTCATTTCCACTTTTCATATTTTTTGTATATGTTCTCACGGTGGACTAACAATTGGTTTTGCGTACTTTTTCCAGGTACGAAACCATGTTGTCCTATATTAAACAAATTATTTTTTTTATTAAATGTTTCATAATATTTTCCTTCATTGCCCTTTCATACAGTTTCATAATATGTGATGTTAGACTCACAGGCCTATAATTACTTGCCTCTAGTCTTGATCCACTTTTGAAAGTAGGGGTAATATATGCTAATTTGTGCTCATCATAAATCTTGCCTGTATGGACACCATCAGGCCCTGCTGCAGCTCCATTTTTAATTTTATTAATAGCCTGCGCAATATCAGCTTCATTAATATCTATGTCTGCTAAATATTCACTATTTTCATCCCTTCTTTCTTATATCATTATCTTTATTATCAATTCTAGGAGTGAATTTTCTCATATCTTTCTGCCAATATGTTGCATATTTCCTTTTTTTCATTACTTTAATCTCCCTTCAATTCTTAGAGGGCCAATTTTTATTCATCTTTTCTGCAGACGAGTGCAATAGTTTGGGTTTTGCTTGATATTTACTAGGGTTTTTCTTCCAAGTCCCATTTTTCATTTTCTTTTGATTGTATAAATCTTGTTCTGCATTTTCTATCTTACTTTTTAGTTCGATCACTTTCCATGCATTTTTTTCTTTGCAAGACCTTTTTTCCACTTTCTAATTTTTCTGGAACAAGATCCTTCTGTCTCTTGGTATGTATGACTGATGTTTACTTTTCTTCTTCGGTATATATTTATCCACTATTTTCTCTAATATTTTATATAATATCTCTGTGTATTTACCTTTATAAGCATCACTTGTTATCCCAATCTTTGTTTAATTCTTCATTTACTTCTGACCATTTTATATTATTACTGTAGAAGTTTTATTTTCCATATCCTTCCCACTTTTTCATTTCTTGCTTATCTCTGTTTTCACTTGCTTTGGAATGGACTGTTAATTCTGTGACATTATGGTCTGAAATACTCGCATTATAAACTATTATTTCTCTAACATAATTCACCTCGTTCACAAATTCTAGGTCTAAAGTATTTTCCTTTCTTGTTGGCAGGTGATTTATTTGTTGAATGTTGTATTCTAGTAGCATATCTAATAGCTTTTCGAATTGCCTCTGATCTTCTGCACTACTATTACTCTCTTTTTTTATGTATAAATACAACCACAATCTCCTATTCGTTCTTTCCAGTCTACGAAAGGAAAGTTAAAGTCTCTGGATAGGAGGATAGTCCAGTCCTTGTGATTTCTACATATATCATCCAATTATTCTATTATTGTGTCACACTCTTTCGTATTAGGGGGTCTATATATTACTATGTTCATTAATTCTTCAGATTCAATTCTACTGCTATTAGTTCACATCCTAAGTTACTATACTTCTCATATATTTTTCATTGTTTTTTGTCTTTCCCATATATCGCAGTTCCCCCTTGATTCCTATTATTTCTATTTGATCTATAAGTTTGGAACCCCTTTTATTTGATCGTCATTCTCAGTCTCTTGGAATTGAACCAGGTGTTTCACTTAATATGCATTATATCGATTTACTTTTCAATTTGGGTTAGTTCTTCTAAGTACTCTATCTTTCTTTTTGAATTACTCGTAACTAAACCCTGCGCATTCATCACTATGATGGTTTGCGTGTTTTCTCCTTCATTTAATATGGGTAATAATAAGGATTTTCCCACGTCTCTTCTTTTTGGTTTGGTATGTTGTTCTTTTCTTTATTTCCAGAAATTCTGACATTAAAAAATCCATCTTTTCCATAATATTGATCTTTCTTCATCATAATTATTCATTTTGTGTCTGAATCTGCAATTTTCTCTGTATCTGCAATATCCTCTTGCATTGTACATACAGTATTTTATCTCTTGAGCTGTATCTTGGGCTGTATCTTGGAGCTGATGCTTGGAATTCTTTGCTGACACTATATCGCGCGGTGATGGCTTGCTGTTTTCCTTCACTCTCATATTCTTTGTTCTCTCTTAATTTGTTTCTTTCTTATTTTGGATTTTATTATTTGATTGATTATTTAATTGATTTTGATTCATGGCTACAGGGTGCATATATTTACATTTTTTGTCGAACTTACATCCTTTTCCTTCCTTTAGGTGTTTGCATATTTGTTTGCATATTTTTGGATGTAGATCTCTGCAATCATCCTCATAGCTGTCTAGGTATGCACATTTACCATAGATTTCATAGTTGTGACATACCTTGGGATGTTTGTAGTAACATCTTTCTCCGAATCTGGAATTCCCTCTTTTCAAAAGGGTGCAGACTTTGTCTTTCTTGTCTATTTTTTCCTCTTTCCCATCAGTGTGCAGATCTGGGTAGAGCCTCTTCGGGATTTTATTTTGTGTTGTCATGTCGTAATTTATTTCTTCGTATGTATGCTGCTTGATTGCCTCATATGTAGTATCAATGAGTATCTCTGCATCCATACTTTTATCTTGTTCTTTGTTTTCCTTATTTTTTCTCTGTCATTTTACTTTTGTTTTCTTCTCTTCTGTTTTCCTCATCTTCTTCTTCCTCTTCCTCATCTTCTTCATCCTCAACTATTTACAAATTAAGTCTTGATTTAATAACCTTGTCCTATCCATGATAGACATGTTGAGCAAAATAATTCTGGTATCCTTACTCATATCTTGCATTACTTCAGCACATTGAGGATGCGTTGGAATGTTGCATGCAGAACATTTTCAGGTTAGGTTTTGTGGATTAACTATGCTATACCACACCTTACACAGTTTTCATGCTTTTTGGCATTCTTTTTTCCTATTGCATCAATTAGGATATTCACAATGTTCACCTATTCATTTTGCTTTGTCGGATAGTTGATTGATGTAAATCTTCTTTATGAGGTTCTCTTGACCACTTGGATTTTAATTGGAACTTCTTCAATTATTTTCAAGATGTTTTCTGTTGATTTGTTCCAGTTTGAAGGATCATATCCTTCTAATATGGCTATTAATGCTTTTGTATCTTTTTGATTAGGGCTGTTGTTGATCTCATAGATGAGAATGCCAGCTCCCTTCCTGCTACCTCATTGTATTTCGAATCTGCTCGGGACAACCGCTAAATTTCGCCCATTTCTTGTACCACCAGTTAAAGCACGTTAATGCCATCTTGATCTGATTTACAGTATTTCACTTGATAAACTAACTTAGTAGACACTTTATCCTACTATTTTCACACTAATCTTACACCGACAGTTCACGAACACTTCTAGATATTTTTCGATTTCCAGACGTATGTTAAACGCGTGATATCTGTTGATTAATCAGATTGTGCGCGGGAACGTCTCACCAAGCAAAATGGCACTGAGACATCAGTGGCACCAAAGGGTGTCGGGGTTGGGCAGGATGTGGCAGAGAGAGTGTGAGAGGGAGTGAGAGAGGGAGAGTAGAGGGGATGTTAGGGAAAAGAAAGAGGGTAAGAAACAGAGACGGTTGGGGAGAGAGAGAGAATTTATTGGTTGCCATTCAGTCACCCCGGTAGCACTGGGTTGGATCAAACTGACAATTATCACAGTAAAACCCGGATAAAAGGGACAGGCAGAACAGTAATACCCTAGATAAAAGAGACAGTCACCACAATAATACTGGATAAAAGGGACAGTCAACACAGTAAAACATGGATAAAAGGGACACAGACAGAACAGTAATACCTAGATGAAAGGGACAGCCACCACAATAATTCCTGTTAGTTCAAACACGACTGTTCATCCATAAAGAAAGTAGAATTGTCAGTGGACCATCAACACAAACCCCACCCCCTATATCTTCTCCCCTTCCCTCTCCTTTGTTCCCCATCCCATGCCCTATCCCTACCTCTTCCCCTTCTCCTACATGTAAACTGTCATTCAAAGTTTCCCGGCAATGCCAGGTTGGTCAGCTAGTAATAAGTAATAATATGAACCATCAGTTTTGTTAATGGAAATGAACTTAAATTTAGCAAAGCAAAATCTTGCATGATCATTTCGCAGTAAAGTTACACAAACTTTAACGATATACACACAGAAAGGTTCTTTTGCAATGAAGAAAAAAAAGCTAATTATCCCGAAAGATTCTTTTCCTGTGACCTTATCATGTAACGTTATAATGACGTGGTAATGAGCCCATCCCATTTTCATATGCAGTCCATTGCAGCCTGCAAACTTATCTTTTCGGCGTGAGGTCGTAAAACACTTTTTGCAGATTGTGGTTATCCTCCATTAGGGATGCAGAATGGGTCACTTTTGCCTGTTTGTTCATGGCCTCACTAAGTATCCTCTGTCTGCACGAATCTGAGCCATGAATTTCTCCTTTTCTTGTCACGTGAGCAAAAGCCTTAATCTTTTCAGTGTGGTGTGATGATATTTCCAACGGTTATTTGAGTCCTTAATGAAATATAAGTAATTCTCTCTCTCTCTCTCTCTCTCTCTCTCTCTCTCTCTCTCTATATATATATATATGTATATATATATATATGTGTGTGTGTGTGTGTGTGTGTGTGTGTGTGTGTGTGTGTGTGTATATATGTTATGTCTATATATATATATATATATATATATGTATGTATGTATATATATATATATATATATATATATATATATATATATATATATATATACACGCACACAAAAACTGTACTATGTATAGGCTCGATCCTGAAGGAGATACAAGTAACGAAAAACTTTTAAGAGATATTTAAAACTGACGTTTCTGTGGTAGATTTAAAGACAATGCTATCTCTGTCCTTCCTTGAGAAATAAGTTACATTTTTCTCTTAAGAGAAATTTTTCCTGTCATATGAAACGGCATTATTAGTCTCAAAAGCAAAGTTGATCTTGGCCTTTATCTCACGAAAGAATATGATGTGGACATGGCTAATGGATATGGATACGTCAAGTGTACGAATGCTTAGACTTCTCTTGTGAGCTTTTAACTCTCCGATAAAGTGCTTGCGAAAGGAACGCTTGTATTAATGTATACAGATACAGTGTTGACGCTTTTTTTGTGGTAAATAGTTAACGAGCTTCGAAATTCACAATGTAGCTGAAATCTCCGTACTTCAAGTCTTGGAATTCCCTTAAGAAATAATCGCATAAAAGTCGCTTATTGACTCTTAATTTCTCATGCGAAGATTAGCGGACATTGGTTCATATGAACGTAAAACTCTTGCGATGTTGAAAGGATGCCTTTTCCAGATATTTTATCTTTCTTCAGGTAGTCCTCCTCACAATGTTTTAAGGTATTTTTATATTTTCATGTTTTAAATAAAGCATTTGTAAGGTTTTCCCTTATGATTTAAGGTATTTTTGAATTAGAATATATTTCTAAGATTGTTTTTAATATATTTATATTTATAGATTACCAAGTACTTTCGCCAGTAAGTTGCCTTTACATAACCTAATACGCAAGACAAATCAGCATCCTCTTTGTTTGATTATACTTTTTTTAAGGGCATTCTGTTTATGGAAGCTTGTTTGCCAGGTTTTGGTATCTTTGCTTTGTTTCATAAGAATGTCCTTACCCAGTGAATTACAATTGGTCTAAAAATCTTCTAGCTTAAACATTTCCGCCCCTTAAAAATAAAGTTACTTTTAGTAAACATTTTGGATAGGGGTGTGCTCAATAATTTACGTGTCCAATCTCATTTCACTCTAACTGAGCTACAGTGAAGACAGTTATTAAAAACCTTCTTCTTGTGCAAGGTAATGGAAGCTCTCCACTACATCTTTTTATAGGCTGCTCTAAAGGCAGAGGGCTGAGCCAGAACAAGGCAGGCTTAATCTAAAACAACATAAACAAAAACAACGTGACAATGTCTCGTCTTTGCTTTGGCTCATATAAGAGATCGTCATGAGAAAACCTTCACCTTTTTACGTTAATTCTTACTCTATGCAAGGGAGGTAACGTAAGTAGACAAAAGAAATGGGAAGAGGAAATGTTTGGACTAATTCAAGTAAACTCTAGAGAAAGCCACCTGTTACTTCTGGTTCTTTCGATAAAGCAGTCCATTAAATTTACTAAAGCTTACCTAGCATAAGTTTTAAAACCTAAATCCAGACCATTAAGTCTCCTAAAATTATAAGTAACATAATCAGGTTAAGAAAACAAAAATCGTAAGAAAGAACTCTATTTCCCACCAAGAAAACAAGAAAAGAAAATAAAAAGAGGGAGTAAACGAATAAAAGAATCTCCTGAAATAAAAAGAGGAAAGGAAATCTGTACTTCCACGTCCCATTGCAAGATCAGTTGAACGGCAACCGATCACGGAATCACTCAATAACACAGCTGTTAAGTCGACTCTGCAATGAGCAGCTTGTCAGCAGGGGCTTTCGACACGCTGATGGTCGAGTAGCGAGGAATATTAGTCGTCCACGGCTTCCACTGTAGTGCTTATGTAAAGCCTAAGTTGACCCTTCTTGTCTTTGCTCATTAGTCTGCTTGGAGATTAGTTCGTGAGCAGTGACACGTCCGTATCCGGTTGCCCCAAATGATTTCGTTCTTTCGTAATAGCTGATATTTGTGATACGGATATATATATATGCATATATGCTATATTGTATATTTATATATATATTATATATATATAGATATATATAACCATATATATACATATATATATATATATATAGTATATAATAATATATATACCATACTTACATACATACATACATATATTCAAAGATTTGTCATTTGGGAATAAAGCTTCAAGGAGAATGTTAGGAGTCATATAAGAGAAATTGCGGTTGGCTTCGGAGCTAAAAAATTTCATAAAATCAAGAAAGCCGTGGGAGAATAGTTCGTGATAATTGTCAGCTGGGCAGTTGTGGGCACCAGAGAGGTTGGGATACCCAGACCTAACTTACATGAGACCGATTACTAGAAGGGAGGTTGGAGATGAGTGAAAGCTTGGGGAACATAAAGTATGGAAAGACATAATTCGCCATTATTAACAAAGGCGTTTTGCAGCGTTGGACCGGTGATATACATCATATATATATATGTACACACACACACACACACACACACATATATACATACATAATATATATATATATATATATATATATCATATATATATATATATATATATATATATATATATATATATAATATCGAGTATAAAAAAGGCCCATTAAAACACAATGTTTTAAAGCTAAGGATAATATTTCGATGGACTTACTTTCACCCTTATCGAACAGTCCACCTTAATCATTAGCTTTAAACCAGTATGGTTTAATGGGCCTTTTATACTTAAGGCGTATCCTCTTTTAAGAGAAGAATGTACTTACACATTATTATTATTATTATTATTATTATTATTTTTTTTTTTTTTTTTTTTTTTTTTTTTTTTTTTTTTTTTTTTTTTTGTTTTTTTTTTTTTTTTTTTTTTTTTTTTTGCTCTATCACAGTCCTCTAATTCGACTGGGTGGTATTTATAGTGTGGGGCTCCGGGTTGCATCCTGCCTCCTTAGGAGTCCATCACTAACCTTACTATGTGTGCCGTTTCTAGGATCACACACTTCTGCATGAGCCCTGGAGCTACTTCAGCCTCTAGGTTTTCTAGATTCCTTTTCAGGGATCTTGGGATCGTGCCTAGAGCTCCTATGATTATGGTACGATTTCCACTGGCATATCCCATATCCTTCTTATTTCTATTTTCAGATCTTGATACTTATCCATTTTTTTCCCCTCTCTCTTTCAACTCTGGTGTCCCATGGTATTGCGACATCAATGAGTGATACTTTCTTCTTGACTTTGTCAATCAACGTCACGTCTGGTCTGTTTGCACGTATCACCCTATCCGTTCTGATACCATAGTCCCAGAGGATCTTTGCCTGATCGTTTTCTATCACTCCCTCAGGTTGGTGCTCGTACCACTTATTACTGCAAGGTAGCTGATGTTTCTTGCAGGCTCCAGTGGAGGGCTTTTGCCACTGAATCATGCCTCTTTTTGTACTGGTTCTGTGCAAGTGCCGGGCATTCGCTTGCTATGTGGTTTATATGGTTTTCATTTTTCGTATTGCACTTCCTACATATGGGATAGATGTATTTCCGTCTATCGTTCTTTGAATATCTGGTTCTTAGGGCCTGATCTTGTGCCGCTGTTATCATTCCTTCAGTTTCCTTCTTTAGCTCTCCCCTCTGTAGCCATTGCCAATTGTCATCGCTGGCTAGTTCTTTAGTCTGTCTCATGTATTGTCCGTGCATTGGTTTGTTTGTGCCAGTCCTCTGTTCTGTCTGTCATTCTCCTGTCTCTGTATATTTCTGGGTCTTCGTCTACTTTTATTTGTCCTTCTTCCCATGCACTTTCTTTAGCCACTCGTCTTCACTGGTTTTCAGATATTGCCCAGTGCTCTGTTTTCGATGTTTACGCAGTCCTCTATACTTAGTAGTCTTCTCCCTCCTTCCTTTCGTGTTATGTATAGTCTGTCCGTATTTGCTCTTGGGTGTAGTGCTTTGTGTATTGTCATATGTTTCCTGGTTTTCTGATCTATGCTGCGGAGTTCTGCCTTCGTCCATTCCACTATTCCTGCGCCGTATCTGATTACTGGCACTGCCCATGTGTTTATGGCTTTTATCATATTTCCGGCGTTGAGTTTTGACTTGAGTATCGCCTTGAGTCTCTGCAAATATTCTTTCCTGATCGTGTCCTTCATCTCTTGGTGTTTTATATCCCCTCGTTCCATTATTCCCAGGTATTTGTATCCCATACAGCTTGATGTCGTCCATGAACATCAGATGGTTGATTCTGTTGCCTCTTCTGTAGTACTTTTGTCATGGGAATCATGGCTACTATTATTATTATTATTATTTATTATTATTATTTTATTATTATTATTATTGCGTGCGTGTAATTGTTAGTGTGTCTGCAGATCATATTTAATTTTTCAAACGAAACTTAAAAAAAAATAACCTCTAAGACTAAAAATATTGTGATATGGAGCCCACTACAAAAAAGACTGGTAGATACCCCTCTTCAGGTGATATTTACATAAATGAAGATTTCATTTTTAACATAACATGACAATGTCGAGCATTATGTCTCATTGTTTTCTACAGGTGATTTGTTTCATAGATTCTGATAAGTGTCACGGGCTTACGTCCTTTGAATTCAGAGTCACTGATATCTGACAGAACAATATGGAAGTTTTTTATTTATTTATTTGTTTTTCATGTTGTTGCCAGCGACCAAGACATTCGACATTTCAAACTACATGACATCTCCAGCGAGGCTGAAACTGACGAGGGTCAGTCACAACAGAAGAAATAAGGTAGAAATCTGATCATCTTAGCAGATGGGTTGGTATGACTGTCTGCTGCCCTTGTGTAATGTGAGGATGCACGATGATTCACAACAAGCCTGATTACAGAGAAAAAAAAACTGCAACCTTTTAAATGAATGCAGTTGCTGAAGGAAAGATTTGTCATTATAGTATTTTTGTAACTGCTGCAGCTCACATATGAAGTTGTTATTTCACAAGAAGGAAAATTTTAAAAGTGGAAAATGAGTAGATACGAAAATTTCTCGACTGTTCAAACAAAATTATTTGATTTCAAGCTAGACGAAATAAAAAATGATATTGCGGTTACAAAATGTAAACGTCACAGAAGAAAATTCCAAATTAATTTTTTTGGTGTGAGTAAACACCGGGCTAATTTTGTAACAGTGATGACAGAAAAATAATTTTATTTTCTTTATAAGATTTCTTTCTTTTATGCTGTGTAAGCCTGCGGTATGAAAGGTGTAATATTATCTACCTTAGGTAAAAAAAAAAAAAAGTAAGCTAACCTGCCTCCTAAAAGAAGGATGCCTTGAGGATTCGAAGAAACGGACGTAGGATAAAATGTCAAAGCAATATATAGATTTAGATCCTCCAGGGAGTGAATGAGATGTGCTGGTATATGCATGTAACCAATGCAATCATTGCTAAGGTGCATTGTCATTCATTGCTAACAAAAAGAGAAAAGTTCAAGGATACCATTGCAATCATTTATTGCTTAACTTCAATGATACCATTGCAATCATTTATTGCTCAAGTAATTCCTGTATTTCCTTTCAACACTAACGAAAGGAGAAAACTTTGTTTAGAGGCCAAGCGGATTTACGCGTTTAATTTAAAAGAAAATTAACAAAATGCAAATTATTCACATAAAATTAGATTTTATTTCCTTATTGTAGGACTTACAAAAACAGAAAAGACTTTTTTTTATCATTTTTATTTTGTCCCTCCTCCTCCTGACCCTCTTTACGATTACATCTCAGAGGGGGGGGGGGGGGGGGGGTGGGGGGGGGGGGGGGGGGGGGCACTCTAATTCATCAGGCGAACCGCGGGTGGCTTACACAATATTCATGCAGACCTGCACAAAGCATTATTCTGAGATAATTGTTAGGAGTCGCTGCTGATACAGCGTTAGATAAAAACCAGACTTCTGACTTGTATCCAATAGCATCTTTCATTCAGAAATAATTACTTCTGAAGGTAGTGAGAAGTAGTGATTCCTGTCAGTGTAAAAGAAGTTTCTTATGGTGTCCGGTTAGTTAACTCTATAAAGCTCACCGCTTCGGCTAAACTTTATAAAATCAATTTTGAATTGATTTCATCTTTGTTCAGAAAATTTTATTGTGTGTGTTTGCGAAGTAGCTGAATATTTGCACTTGAAGTTTATATAAATGTTCTCTATCTGATTTCTTGTTCATTCGCTCTTTATATTGATCGAGGTGAGAGTCTTGCCTGACTCCTTTGAAATGAAAACGCGATGTTCCCTACACGGAATCAAAACTTGTTTGTTTACTTTTTCTGTTGGAAAGAATGTGAGATTCATGATCTGGTATTTCCTTCAGCTTCTTTTTCAGCGTTATCAGTTTCTTCATTTATTTTACAAAAGACGATAAGGCATCGTGATTATAGGGGTTAATGTACGAAGATGTTATCGGATTCGTACGAAAGCCAAACGTAACCGGTTCGTTTGCCATGAGGGTTCGAGAGCCAGACATTATTGACACGCACGGTAACTGGAAACGTAACTAGACACGAAAGAAGATGTCTGAGATTAAAGGGTTTATTTGTGTATGGATAATTTATATATTATGTATTTAATATACATTTGTATATGTATATATTCGTGTATTTGAGTGTACTTTTATATATATATATATATATATATATATATATATATATATATATATATATATATATATATATATATATATATAGGAGAGAGAGAGAGAGAGAGAGAGATTCTACAAAGCATTTCTACCAGATCTGTAGAGCAATAGCCACAATTGCCTATTGACCTTTCGGCTTCCTCGCATTTTTTAATATACTTATGGCAACCAGCCTTGAGTTATAGCAATTTACAACTTCTAACAAGCACTGCCTGCCTTGCCTAACATTATAACAATCCTCAGTGCAACATCTAATGTCTATAAGGCCGCTGAAAACTATTTGTTCCCAGAGGAGAATTGTGCTGTTTTATGCCCACACAAATAACAAAAATAACAATAACTGATCGGTAGGAGAAGCGTCACACAAGCATCTTGGCATTCTGTGATGAGTTGGTTCAAATTGGCGACGGGGTTCCAAAGAAGGTAGGTAGAATCAGCCATGAGAACTCAAAATATATTAGCACTTCGTCCGAAAGCATTTGCTTGGCATTGTTTTTGTCCCAGGTTCCTCGATTGTCCTTACTTCGTTCGTGGAGAATCTCGTTTGAGTGGCTTACGTATAACGAAACAGAAGGACTTTTAGGGATAATTTTAGAACGTTTCATTGGTGATCATACGATAAAAAGTTTGTTATGCATGAGGTTGGGGATTCCACGATCCTTCGGTCTTCCTATGCCTATCAACAATTCTCAACGTCCAGGAAGGGTTGCCCATGAATCTAAAGCACGTAAATTATAAGTTTAAATTCAGAAAACGATTTTACTACTCGAAGGTCAGATTTCATGCCAGTCCTTCCAATGCAGATGTCCAAACTGAATTTTAGAAATGACGTCAGGCGTGCGAAGTTAAATAGGTTTAACTATTTTCATCCAAGGCCAGAAGGACTAAACAGTGGATAACGAGAATTTAAACTCAAAAACTTACGTCAACAGAAATCTAAAACAAAAAAAAGTAGAAGATATCAGATTATTTAATTATTTTTTCCATAGGTAAGACAATCAGACTGAGTAGTAAATAACGAAGTTTTTTTTATCGTTAAAACCAACAATCTTTTCAGTGAATAACGAACATACATTCATCCTCTAAAAGAATTACAATCATCGTCAGTCAAAGATTTTACCTTGTATCCTTGGTAATAATGTCCAATTTTAATACACAACAAAATTTTTGCTCTGTCTGTATTCAATGTGTTAGCAATGATGTTGAATCTGATTTGCCCGCTTAAAGGCTCCGAGAATAACCAGTAATAATAATAATAATAATAATAATAATAATAATATAATAATAATAATAATTTGTCGCAATACCATGGGACACCAAAGTTGAATAGAAAGAAAAGGAAAAAATGGATAAGTATCAAGACCTGAAAATAGAAATAAGGTGGATATGAGATATGCCTGTGGAAATTGTACCCATAATCGTAGGAACACTAGGCACGATCCCAAGATCCCTGAAAGGGAATCTGGAAAAACTAGAGGCTGAAGTAGCTCCAGGACTCATGCAGAAGAGTGTGATCCTAGAAACGGCGCACATAGTAAGGAAAGTGATGGACTCCTAAGGAGGCATGATGCAACCCGGAACCCAACACTATAAGTACCACCCAGTCGAATTGGAGGACTGTGATAGAAAAAAAAACAGTAATAATAATTCATTATTATTATTATTAACATTATTATTACTTGGGTATTCTCGGCCCATAAATTTCATCATTTCCTATGCATAGCCAATCATGGAGTGTGAACACAGGGCAAAATCAGATAATTTATAAAGTCTTACCTTTCTCTTCTTCATATATATTCCAATAACTACACCACTTACCATGTTCATCTCACTATAAACTAAAGGCTAGAGGTAATTCCATTTTGCATTTCTAGTAAAAACTTGAAAGAATAAAGGTTCTAGAACCGTGCTCTGTTGAACACCAGTCAAGATGGGTCTGAAAGATGCTAAAATCATCGTCAGTAACAACTGTATGTTTTCAGCTACTGATTCAGTTTAAGATTAGCTAAGTTAGTGTTGCACTGACATCTGTTAAAGAAGCATGGACTTAAAGCCGCTGCCAAGGTTGCCTTTGACGTTCAAAAGTTAGTGAAGATAAATCACAGAGCCATAATAGTACGTGTGCTAAGTTGAGAGGAAATCAAATCCCAAATCAGAGGGTCTGTGACGTACCTGAAGACTAATATTAGAAGCCCTTTTTTAAGACTTACGAATCAAAGAAATGGTATAGAAGGAAATGAAAAGAAAACATAAACCAAATGTTAAAAAAGTGGCAAAAAAAGGAAATAGAAGGAGATGCAAAAAAAAAAAGGTATAAAAAACATAATAAAACTTATGTATTACGGATGCCGTGTTTGTGACGGCCCTGAAGGCTAACTGAAACCAACAAATACTGTTAATTTCGATGAGTCTGCATTTTGTCTATTGAATGTGAAGACCGAAATCAGTAAGATGAAAGATGCATTGTCGGGTGTAAGGTGAATCCAAGTAAGAACCAGACATCTTGTCAGCTATGTGTGGCAACCTGACAGAGTTTGAGTGTCAGAAAGAAAATAATCACTAAGGATTTTTCTGGTAGAGGAAAGCTATAAATTGTTCAGGTGTTTATTACACTAAGTGTAAAATTCAATTAACCGATGCAGAAAAAAGCAAAATAAGGAGAAACTGCCACTTATGATTGTGATTATGACAGTATGTCTCCTATGGTGTTGATGAAGACTTTAGTACAATTATATTAATATATATATATAGATATAATATATATATATATATATATATATCGATATATATATATATGGGGATACAATCCACAATGAAGTAAAATCCTCTTGTAGATTAAAATATATATTCTTGTACAGGATTAAAGCTTTCAACCATCAACTGTGGTCTTGTTCACAGTTGATGGTTGAAAGCTTTAATCCTGTACAAGAATATATATTTTAATCTACAAGAGGATTTTACTTCATTGTGGATTGTATCCCCATTTACTTAGAGGTACGACATAGTACCTGGCTTCTGCATATATATATATATATATATATATATATATATATATATATATATATATATATATATATATATATCTATATATATATATATATATATATATATATATATATATATATATATATATATAACTTAGGAGACGCGAATCCTTTGGTCAGAGGCCTTATCAATATAGAAAATTACTTCAAACATGCTACATTGAATCCCCTAGAGTTCAGCACATGTAACGGGTGAAACAGGCGTGCGGAATATCAAACTGAATGTACATAGTTAGTTGATGTTGCAATTAACTATGTCGTGTAGTAGTATTAGACCTTCCAGAAACTCTTTGAGAGCATCAAGACAAATGAATCGGAAAATTGATGACTCAAAAGTGATCAAGGTCATTTACTAAACGCCATCAGACCACGCCTTGCTCGAAACAAGACGTGTGAGTTATGAGGAGGAGAAAGTAGAATGAAACCAAAGAAGACAGAAATAACGGACATCAGTTGTGAATAAAAGTGCGGGATCTTAGACAGTCAGTTGTGGACAAAACTTTAAATAAGGAAATAGATTGCCATCATTCGGCTTGGTTTTTATGGCTAACTTCAACTTGACCTCATAATAACATCGAAGATAAATCAAAATTAATGGTAGAATTGCGATATACAAATGAAAAAAACAATAAATCTCCGTGTAACAAAGACATGCCCATTTCAACAGAACTTCATTGACTAACTGTTAAAGCAATGATGAGGTACAAAATATAATTTGACTTTTATTACAACGAAGATTATGAAATCAAGACATTGAAGAGGCATTTATGAATCAAGTGCAACATTCAAAGTAATTTCCCATTCGAGTATTAATTGATATGTAGAGGAATAGAGTTCAGACGTGACATATATATATAGATATATATATATATATATATATACACACAACTGTAAATGTTCATTTGTTCATTTGTTCAAAATCTTAAATCTCCGAAAGTTCTTCACTGATTGCATTGAAATTTTGACAACATTGCATTCGAATATGCTCTTGTTTTTATAATGGTGGGTTTGATCTTACCTTCCCCTTTCTGAAAGGGTGGTGGTGAAAGGGATTCCCTAAAACGGAGCTGGTTATGTCCGTGGACTTAGTTACTTTACGAATTTATCATACATAATTCTGCATAAGACTTATCATTTGGAAAAGAATACTATAGGGTAAACTTCAGTGACATCAAAGAGGGTGGAGTTTGAGAAGGGGGTTGACAGAGAGAGAAAGAGAGAGAGAGATGAAGTGAGAGAGAGTAGACAGGGTGTTAGGGAGAAGAAAGAGGAAAAAAGATACGGAGGGTTAGAGAGAGACAGAGACAGAGAGATAGGGACAGAGATGCGCGGGTGTTTGGGAGGAGAGAGAGAGAGAGACAGGAGCTTTCTCTTTCTTTAACATTTAACCAGACGAGCCACAGCAACATGTGGTTGGGTACAGCTAGTATATATATATATATATATATATATATATATATATATATATATATATATATATATATATATATAGCTGCAAGATCTTTCGACTCAACATCCTTTACTTAGCAGTCTGCTAAGTAAAGGATGTTGAGTCAATAGATCTTGCAGCTACTCCATTGTTTCACTTTCCTTCGTGGCTTCTACCTTTATTTATACATTCATCACGTTCCAAACTTTCGTGATTCAGTTACACACACACACACACACACACACACACACACACACATATATATATATATATATATATATATATATATATATATATATATATATGTGTGTGTGTGTGTGTGTGTGCGCGCGCGCGTGTATGCATATGCATATGAAGAAAGTTAAGTAGTACATATTTATTTAACCAGACCACTGTGCTGATTAACAGCTCTCCTAGGGTTGACCCGAAGGATTAGATTTTTTTTACGTGGCTAGGAACCAATTGGTTTCTTAGCAACGGGACCAACAGCTTATTGTGGGATCCGAACCACCTTATATCGAGAAATGAATTTCTAGTGACCAGAAATAAATTCCTCTGAATCCGCACTGAGCGGCAGCGGAAGCGAACTCGGTATACCAGAGTGATAGTCGAGTACGGAACCCACTCGTCCAGTGAGGAACTATATGTAAGACGAACGTCCTAGCGTATGGCATCATAATTATTCATTAATGTCTACGTGGAATTTAAAAGAATAGAAAATTCAGATGTTCAAGAAGTCAAAGATGCATCGATTCGAATAATTCTGGCACGATACGAACGGCAGATTCAAGTCAGAAACAGTAAAACCTATGAGGAGCTGATAGAAGAGTCGCCAGAATGAAATGCAGAGGTGAATGAATAAAGATTTATCTGTAAAAGGCCATAAAAAGTATTTGACTCAAGACACCTACATGAGAATATCGGGCCAGTTGCAGCAAAAGCTCGCATTCTGAGAAATTACGGTCGGGTCTAAGTTTATACAAATTGAGTGCTTTTACAAAATCTGTTTCCTTAATTATATAGGTGTGTCTGCCACTGTTCTGAATATTCAAGAGATCTTATTTTACTTTACAGTTGTTCAATTGTTGTACCAGACTACTGCATTTTATTACTGCAACCTCTTTAGACCTCACTCACATCTTGCTTTGTGTATGGTGTAGTTTGACATGGTGAAATAACATTTAAACACCTCGAAGTATTTATATCTGCCTTAAGAATCACTATTCTAGTTTGAACATGTTTTATGAAAACTTTGACATTTCGGGACTTATTTGATTCAATCACGCAAAAAGAACACACACACACACACACACACACACACACACACACACACATATATATATATATATATATATATATATATATATATATATATATATATATATATATATATATCTAATAAAAGGAGCCCATAAAAACACCAAAATGTAGAGAGAAAAGTACTATATTTCAGAGACTGCTGTCTCTCTCTTCAGGTATATGAATGAGAAAAGTTTACAGAAAAGGTGGTATTTATACCAAGAGATTCGTCCACAAGTAAGCCAATTTAGGTCACCCCCGCTGATAATCTTCCTTTAATCTTCTTAAGCGTTGGTTGAATGAACACTGCGTCGACGATGTCTGATGTCCAATTCCCTTTTGAGATGTTTCATTACCTGCTTCTCTTTTTTTATTAAGGCCGATTCCATCATTTGACTCTTGTACCGGCAGTTGCTGCTATAAATTACGTGACATATTCCAGTTTATTCTATGGTATGTTCATTTATATGATTGAAAATAGCCGAGTTCTGTTGTCCATACCTAACTGACCGTTTGTGTTGTATTAATCTCTGGGGAAGTGATTTACCTGTAAATCCGATGTAAGATTGGTCACAGTCCTGGCATGGGATCTCATATACCCCAGAGTCTTTGGGCGATGTCTTTTGTTGGACGTTAATCAGGGTTTGGATTTGGCTAAGGTATTTGGGTAGGTAATGCAAAAGGGTTGGATTTCCCAAGGGTGTGTGGAGTTACTCTCTTAATCGTCTCCAGGTGGGGAATTTTTATTTTATTGTTGGGTGTGTCTCTGGTCTTGTCTTTAGGGGGTCGGTAGAAAATTACGTTTGCTTTTTGAATTGCTTTCTCAATTATATGGTCAGGATACTTTAAAGATGAAAGTTGCTTGCGAATTAGTTCAAATTCTTTTTCAGGAAATCTGGGGAACAAATTCGTAAGGCTCTTAGGAATAGGTTGCTGGCTAGACCTATCTTGATAGTATTGTCATGATAGCTAAAGTAGTGAATTATGAAAGTGAGAACGTTGGTTTTCTGTATATGGTAAATTTGTATTCTGTCGTGTCTCTGATTATTAAAACATCAAGAAAAGGAATTTTGTTGTCTGTTTCCCATTCAACTTTAAATTTGATGCTGGGCACTAATGCGTTTAATTTTGAGAGGAATTCATTAAAATTACCCAACTTTATTATCCCAAAATGTTAGTATGTCATCCACGTATCTCATCCACAGCATGTTTTTTGGGTTTTATTGCATTTATTACTGTAGTTTCAAAGTATTCCATGTACAGATTGGCTAAAATAGGACTTAAAGGACTACCCATACTACACCCGAATTTTTGCTTGTAGAATGATTCCCCGAATGAAAATACGTTATTAGATGCACATAATTCAACTAACTTTATTATTTTGTCAAGCGCCAATGGGAAATGATCTGAATAGGGGGATAATTTTTCCCTTAAAAACTGAAGAACGTCCTGTACTGGTACTTTTGTGAATAGGGAGTCTACGTCAAGGCTTAAAAGTTTTATGTTGTGAAGTGGTATATGTGCTTCTCTGAATTTGTGACAAAAATCTTCCGAATGTTTGATGTGACTGGGAGAAAAAGTGCCTAAAAAAGGAGAAAGGAGGCCAGCTAACCATTTAGAAATTTTGTAATTGAAAGCTCCGGCGCATGAAACGATGGGTCTGAATGGAAGATTGTCTTTGTGAGTTTTGGGAAGGCCATAAAAGTAGGGTAATTTAGGATTAATTACTTTAAATTTCTCTAATAGTTCAATACTCTTTTTGTCTTGGCCAATTAATCTTACTTTCCGAAAAATTCTGTGGGAACGTTCTGGAGGGGATTTTTCGTCAGTTTTTCGTAAGTATTTGTGTCGCTAAGGAGCTGGTTGATTTTGTCGAGGTAGAAGTCTTTGTCCATTATTACAATTTTGCCGTCTTTGTCGGATCTACTTATTATAACATCTAACTTTTTTAGCGAGTGGATGGCTATCATGAATCTGCGGGGAACGTAATTTTCTACCGACCCTCTAAAGACAAGACCAGAGACACACCCAACAATAAAATAAAAATTCCTCACCTGGAGACGATTAAGAGAGTAACTCACCTTGGGAAAATCCCTTTTTTGGGAATCCCAACCCTTTTTGCATTTTACCTACCCAAATACCTTAGCCAAATCCCTGATTAACGTCCAACAAAAGACATCGCCCAAAGACTCTGGGGTATATGAGATCCCATGCCAGGACTGTGACCAATCTTACATCGGATTTACAGGTAAATCACTTCCCCAGAGATTAATACAACACAAACGGTCAGTTAGGTATGGACAACAGAACTCGGCTATTTTCAACCATATAAATGAACATAACCATAGAATAAACTGGAATATGTCACGTGTAATTTATAGCAGCAACTGCCGGTACAAGAGTCAAATGATGGAATCGGCCTTAATAAAAGAGAAGCAGGTAATGAACATCTCAAAAGGGAATTGGACATCAGACATCGTCGACGCAGTGTTCATTCAACCAACGCTAAGAAGATTAAAGGAAGATTATCAGCGGGGGTGACCTAAATTGGCTTACTTGTGGACGAATCTCTTGGAATAAATACCACCTTTTCTGTAAACTTTTCTCATTCATATACCTGAAGAGAGAGACAGCAGTCTCTGAAATATAGTACTTTTCTCTCTACATTTTGGTGTTTTTATGGGCTCCTTTTATTAGATGGAATTCTGTTGTTACAGAACACTTTACCAGTCATATATATATATATATATATATATATATATATATATATATATATATACATATGATATTTACGCACATTGTACGCTTTATACTTTGTGTTGTATCCGTTTATAACCATCAAAAAGACCCTGGTTCGAATCCATGGGGAGGAATATGGGCATAATGAATACTTTTGTACCTAGTAGCCGTTCGACTGTGGAAGATCGTTGCAGGATGGAGGAAGGGCTTGTGCCTTGCAACCTCATCACATGATGTGGGCTGAGAATCGTAAGGGTAATATAATATATATATATATATATATATATATATATATATATATATATAAGTTATGTATGTATGTATGTATATATGTATAATATATATATATATATATATATAATATATATATACATATACACATACAAACATGTGTATATATATATATATATATATATATATATATATATATATATGCATATATGTATGTAACAAATATTAATGTATGTATGCATGTATGTGTATGCATATACGTATGTATGTATGTACGCATATACACAGACAACAAATCGGAGTAGGGAGAGGAGAAACATCTCTGTCTGACCGCCAACAAGCAGACAAAACCCTCAGTATCGAAGAAGTAATCATCTGATAACATTTCTGCCGTCAAAATAACCTTCTTGGGGACAGATGGCCGTCCAAAGGAGACTGGTTCCTACGTGCCCTGACACCCCGTCCTGTGCCCCGCTCTCCTCTCTTTGCCATGCCCCGCCTCATTCTTATTTGCGTACGTGCTTCGTTAGTGACAGACCCAAAGGGTCATTATCCGTGGTTTCTCTGTATTTTATTTCTTGTCTAGTTTTTTTTTTGTATGTGTGTGTGTGTGTGTTCCTTTGGCTACTCCCTCGTCGCTGCAAAGAGATCCCACCGACGCATATTGGTGGTCGCCCTGATACTGCAGCAGATTAGGAAAGCGACAAAAGGAAAAAAAAATAAATAAAAAAAAGGCAGTCAGACGGAGCAGGGACAGAGACAATCCAACGATTCTTATCGGCCTGACATGCAAGAAGGCTACAGGAACCGAATTGGAGCCGAAACAAAACGACGATTGTCTCGGATGGACGTTAAAAGATGGCAGCTGAGTCCAGGCGACGATTTGCGACGAATTTAAGGCTCTTGAAGTTTACGAAGTGACTTGTGTCATCTCTCGACTCTTCAGTGCCCCACTCAGCCGTCATCGAGATGATTTATATTGGTTTCGTTTATTTATTTTACTTTGTCATATTTCACGAATGCGTCTTCATATTCCCATCTTTTGGCAGATGTGGCCCATTTCGGCGTCTTTATCTTAGATTATTTTTTTAAAGAAATGAAAGAATATGAATTGTTATCAGATTTTGCCTTTCACAACATTATGCAGAGTAATATTAAAAAGGAAACCTAATAGTATAAAAAATATATCGTCTCTTTGCTAGACAAATAAATATCTCGTTAAAATAAATACGATGCAAGAGGTCCGTGCAAACAGGAAAAGTAAGGTTTATTCAAGAACGAGTATAGTCGGCGTATCAGGATGTCATCAATATTCAGGTAACACGCAATGCAGTTATCAAGGGCCCATTTGAGCATGCGCCCCACTCATTAACCCTGTATTACTCTTTCTGAATACGCCAATGAATCTTTTATCTTTTCATCTCAGACATTCTTCAAAGATGATGAGCTTATGGAGAAATGCAAGACTGCCCGAATGGGAGACTGGGAGTAACTGTCAAGAAAAAGAATGATGTGTAAAGCCACTCATTATACCATCATTGTTATTATCGTAAGGAGGCAAAGCTGGCCTGCTACTTATCCTCAATGCCTTTGGGCTTGAGAATTGAATATGTTTACACAATTCTGGAGTGGGTAAAATAAGCACTCTATGATTCCAAAGTTTTTCTTCTTCATATTTTTGCATAATGATACTAAAGGCAAACCTCCTCTTTGGGTATCTGAACTGCTGACCTGTGATTTGCCAGGCCAACATATCTGGTTCCACTCCTTTTATTCCCCCTGTAGCCTGGCAAATCACAGGTCAAAGGTTCAAATACCCAAAGAGGAGCTTTACCTTTTATTATTATTATTATTATCATTATTATTATTATTATTTTATTATTATTATTATTATTATTATTATTATTATTATTATTATTATTAGTGAAAAACTCTCTATCACGAGAGTAATATATAATGTTCTAAAGGGTCCACAATAATACAAAGTGTAAAAAGTCCGTGTATAATTTTGAAGACTTTACAGAAAGCTTTCGAACCCTTCCCAGGGAAGGGTTCGAAAGCTTTCTGTAGTCTTCAAAATTATACACGGACTTTTTACACTTTGTATTATTGTGGACCCTTTAGAACATTATTATTATTATTATTATTATTATTATTATTATTATTATTATTATATTATATTATTATTATTATTTATTTATAAAGATGAAAATTGAATAAAAAATACGTAAAATCATAGTTACAGTGAATGGAAAAACTTTCCCTTTGGCCATTATATAAATAATGTTTCTTAAATCATAATAACGATGATACTATTTCCGTTATTTCCCAAAGTCCTGTGGTCTTATGTCTCCGGCGAAGAGACTGTCAATCCTTAAAGATTTATTAAGATCTACTTTATATAAGTGTATCCTATTTTATTTTATTTATGCCAGTTTTAATTCCATTAATAAATAAATCTCCGTTTATACCTTTTAATCATAAATCATCTTTATAATATTTTTTTTAAATTATTGTTTATTCAATTTGTATATTCATTAATTCTCGTCATAGCGCTGAATGATGCTATGGGCCCTAGTGTTTGGTTTTGTGCATAAATTTCATATTCCAGTCCATTCCATTTGATTAAGATCTGCTACTACTGGCGTAAGCAGTAATACTGATAATTTTTTAATTGACAAAATTAGTAAAGATCATACTTATAATATCAATGAAGTTTAAGTGATGTTTTAAGAATAATGGTAAGGTAACTGAAAAGTGAAACATGGTACATTTTGAAAGAATCTGCTTATATTTGCTTCTTAAATTTCTCTAGAAGAAATTGTGAATTTTAGGCCACAAAGCAAAGCATTGGAGCACTTTCGGCCACTCATCAGCGCCCAATACAGTGACAAGAGGGAGGTGGGATGGTTTTTGCAGAAATATTAAGAGCTTCAGAAAATAAATGAAAATTAGTTCGAGTTTCTAAAGGTGAAACTAGAAGAAAATTCCTTGGTTGCAGTAAGAAATAATAGTTAGAGCAGTTGGACAGCTAGACTGACGAAAGGAAGCGGGAATGAAGGTAAAGAGTAAAAGGCTGAACAGTGGTTGCAGCCAGAAGCCGGTGGGATGTGCCTAGCATCCTTTAGTGAAGCCCACACTGCAAGAATGATATCCCTTTTTGTGGTGATATCGACAACCATCACGCTAAAGATAAAAAAAAGATTCCTGTGATCAAGAAAGATTTGACAATATATCTCCCGATGTATTAAAAATATCGAAACATGACAACAGTTGAGATCCGGTCACACTGGCATGATAATTGCTACTTGAGATGCGTAATCGGATCCTTTCCCTTAGCCATTTGACAGCGTTATCTGCAATCCTCTCGAAGATTAACATGCTTAGTGTTTGTGTTTAGATAAAGATCACGGGCGGGCAGATGCAGTATCATAAACAATAGGAACACGCTAAAGAAACAGTCACAGAAGGCTTCTTAAATATACGGCGAGACATACAGAGGAGAACGAACTTAGAATTTTTTTCCCCCGATTTAGCACTGCATATTCGCATGGCCAGAATTACTTGTCACTGGTGGGAATTGATGCTCAGTAGAAAGCAGTTTATGCATTGCCAAAGATTTTTTTCTTCATTATTATTATTATTATTATTATTATTATTATTATTATTATTATTATTATTATTATTTTTATTTTTTTTATTTTATTTTTTTTATTTTTTTTGCTCTATCACAGTCCTCCAATTCGACTGGGTGGTATTTATAGTGTGGGGTTCTGGGTTGCATCCTGCCTCCTTAGGAGTCCATCACTTTTCTTACTATGTGCGCCGTTTCTAGGATCACACTCTTCTGCATGAGGTCCGGAGCTACTTCAGCCTCTAGTTTTTCTAGATTCCTTTTCAGGGATCTTGGGATCGTGCCTAGTGTTCCTATGATTATGGGTACAATTTCCACTGGCATATCCCATATCTTTCTTATTTCTATTTTCAGGTCTTGATACTTATCCATTTTTTCCCTCTCTTTCTCTTCAACTCTGGTGTCCCATGGTATTGCGACATCAATGAGTGATACTTTCTTCTTGATTTTCTCAATCAACGTCACGTCTGGTCTGTTTGCACGTATCACCCTATCTGTTCTGATACCATAGTCCCGGAGGATCTTTGCCTGATCGTTTTCTATCACTCCTTCAGGTTGGTGCTCGTACCACTTATTACTGCAAGGTAGCTGATGTTTCTTGCACAGGCTCCAGTGGAGGGTTTTTGCCACTGAATCATGCCTCTTTTTGTACTGGTTCTGTGCAAGTGCCGGACATTCGCTTGCTATGTGGTTTATGGTTTCATTTTTCGTATTGCACTTCCTACATATGGGAGAGATGTTATTTCCGTCTATCGTTCTTTGAACATATCTGGTTCTTAGGGCCTGATCTTGTGCCGCTGTTATCATTCCTTCAGTTTCCATCTTTAGCTCTCCCCTCTGTAGCCATTGCCATGTGTCATCGCTGGCTAGTTCTTTAGTCTATTTCATGTATTGCCCGTGCAGTGGTTTGTTGTGCCAGTCCTTTGTTCTGTTTGTCATTGTCCTGTCTCTGTATATTTCTGGGTCTTCATCTACTTTTATTAGTCCTTCTTCCCATGCACTCTTGAGCCACTCGTCTTCAGATATTGCCCTAGTGCTCTGTTCTCGATGTTGACACAATCCTCTATACTTAGTAGTCCTCTCCCTCCTTCCTTTCGTGTTATGTATAGTCTGTTCGTATTTGCTCTTGGGTGTAGTGCTTTGTGTATTGTCATGTTTCCTGGTTTTCTGGTTTATGCTGCAGAGTTTTGCCTTTGTCCATTCCACTATTCCTGTGCTGTATCTGATTACTGGCACTGCCCATGTGTTTATGGCTTTTATCATATTTCCGGCGTTGAGTTTTGACTTGAGTATCGCCTTGAGTCTCTGCATGTATTCTTTTCTGATCGTGTCCTTCATCTCTTGGTGTTTTATATCCCCTCCTTCCATTATTCCCAGATATTTGTATCCCGTCTCATCTATGTGTTTGATGCTGCTCCCGTCTGGTAGCTTTATCCCTTCAGTCCTCGTTACTTTGCCCTTTTGTATGTTGACTAAGGCACATTTTTCTATTCCAAACTCCATCCTGATGTCCCCAGATACGATCCTTACAGTCTGGATTAGGGTATCTATTTCCTTGATGCTCTTACCATACAGCTTGGTGTCGTCCATGAACATCAGATGGTTAATTCTGTTACCTCTTTTCTTGAGTTGGTACCCGGCATCCATCTTCTGCTGTACTTTTGTCATGGGAATCATGGCTACTACGAAGAATAGTGGGGACAGTGAGTCGCCTTGGAAGATCACTCTCCTGATATTAACCTCTGCTAGTCTTATTCCAGAGCTTGTAAGTATTGTATTCCAGTTGCGCATTGTATTTTTTAGGAAGCTGATGGTGTTTTCCTCTGCCCCATATATTTTCAGGCATTCTTATAGTCAATCCATGCCATGCTTAGGTTGGTTTTCTTTCTCCTACTGTTCTTCATTACCATTTTGTCTATCAGGAGCTGGTCTTTTGTCCCCCTACACTTCCTTCTGCAGCCTTTCTGTTAGTGGGGGATGGTGTTTGTCTCCTCTAGGTAGTTGTATAGCCTTTCACTGATGATACCTGTTAGTAACTTCCACATTATTGGTAGGCAGGTGATAGGCCTGTAGTTACTGGATATATTTCCCTTGCTCTTGTCTTTTTGTACTAAGGATGTTCTTCCTGTGGTCATCCATTTGGGTGCATGATGATTTGAGATACAATGCTGGAGTTGTTCTGCTATTCGTGGGTGTAGGGCCTTGAAGTTTTTGAGCCAGTATCCATGGACTTCATCGGGACCTGGGGCTTTCCATTTTGGCATTTTCTTTAGTTGGTGTCTGACTGTGTCTGTCGTGATCTCTGTGAATCTTTGTTTTATTCTCCCTGTTTCTTCTTCCTTGACTTCCTGTAGCCATGTTGGATGTTTGTTGTGTGATACCGGATTGTTCCATATGTTTTCCCAGAGTCTCTTACTTGGTACGGCTTCAGGAATTTCTTGGTGGTTGTCTTCCCCCCTTAGTTGGCTTTTCTGGTTGGTTCCGAATAGTTTTTTCTGTTGGTATCCCTTATTCCTGTTCATGTACCGTTGGATCTTATGTGCTTTGGCCTTAAGCCTCTGTTTTACATCTTCTATTGTGTTGTTTAGTCCCCTCTCTTGTACTTTGTATTTCTCGTTGAGTTCCTCCCTTGTTTTCTTGCTTCTTAGCCTTTTTTCTGCCATCTCTTTCAGTTTACTCAAGTCAGATCTCATCACCATGATTTGCTTTTCCAGGCGCCTTTTCCAAGGAGGCTGTTGTTTTGGTTTCTGTTGGGTTGGTTGTGTTGGTGGTCGTATCCCCATCAGTTCTGCTACTAATTTTGCTCCTGCATGTGCCTAGTTATTTGTTTCTGTGATACTGGTGGTGTGTATTATGCCCATTATTTCATTGACCTCACTTGTTTTCTCCCTTAATTTCTTGGTGTTGTAGGCTTTCATGGAGGGGATCTTTGTTCTCTCTGTATCTGGCTCCATCCATTGTCTAATCTTTTCTACCCATTCCGTCCTCTCTGTTACTTCGCCGGTGTTTCTTCGTGTGTCGTTGTTTGATACCTCATCATCCCTGTCGTCTTCTGTAGCATCGTTTCTCAGTTCGTCTTCTTGTAATTCGTTGTTGTGTGTAATTTCCCTTTCCAGTTCCTCTCTTTCTGTTGGGGAGAGACAGTTCTTTTTCTTTATGTTTCTTACTTGGTCTGCCAGCCTTTGCTCTGTTTGGAGGGTGTTATTCCTCTCATTCCAGATGTTGACCAACCTTCTTCTATATCCTTTCTCTGTCGGGCTACTTCTGATATAGCATCTCCATGTTTCCTTATTTTCTTCTCTTGTCCATTATTTCATTGACCTCACTTGTTTTCTCCCTTAATTTCTTGGTGTTGTAGGCTTTCATGGAGGGGATCTTTGTTCTTTCTGTATCTGGCTCCATCCATTGTCTAACCTTTTCTACCCATTCCGTCCTCTCTGTTACTTTGCTGGTGTTTCTTCGTGTGTCGTTGTTTGATACCTCATCATCCCTGTCGTCTTCTGTAGCATCGTCTCTCAGTTCGTCTTCTTGTAATTCGTTGTTGTGTGTCATTTCCCTTTCCAGTTCCTCTCTTTCTGTTGGGGAGAGACAGTTCTTTTTCTTTATGTTTTTACTTGGTCTGCCAGCCTTTGCTTTGTTGGGGGGGTGTTATTCCTCTCATTCCAGATGTTGGCCAACCTTCTTCTATATCCT
>NC_061100.1:138285020-138327520 GCF_015104395.2 Macrobrachium nipponense | reverse complement strand
TTAGTCCGTTTATTCGCCGAGTCCACCAGTTAAGTCATTTTAACGTAATCTCGGATAGAAATATGTTCCTCGGTAGACCTTAAAACAATGATTTTTTTATATATATACCAGTGGTTTTAAGCAAAGCTTCGCCTATTGACTACTGCTTAAGTGCAAGAGGACCAGTGACAGAGAGGAAGCAACGGCCAGGTAGGTGGATACCTGGCCCGAGATTATAAGACTGCCTCGTCGCTCGAAAACAATGGGAATGAGAATTAATCCCTGAAAGGTTTCTCATGTCAGAAGGTGATCATAGAGATCTTAATTTCTAATTGAAGAAGATGAAAGGTATAAAAAACATATCTGTTTTTTTTTTCTTGGAAATGGCAGAGAGAGAGAGAGAGAAGAGAGAGAGAGAGAGAGAGAGAGAGAGAGAAGAAAACGCTAGAAATAGATTGTAGAGTAAATAATGGGAGATATTGCTCTCATGACCAGATACAGGAAACCTGGGATAAGTTCGATGTCTAAGCGTTTTACCTTGATAATCTCAAATTACGTAAAGAAGATTCATTATCTTTATGTCTTGGAGAGTGGGATTGGTCACTGCCCGTTCCCGATGTGCTAAAGGAAGAGAATGCGGAAATGGTCGGTTCTGTGTATAGGAGGCCTACGGCCTCTATAACCTGAAGAATGAAAGGTTTTTGAAGACATCCTGATGTCCCAGAGTTGAATTAAGAAGGATAAGCTTGACGTCAGAACTGCTATACAAATATGTGAAGAAAATTGTCAGTGAGCTCCGAAACCTGTTTCAAACTTCTAGGGGCGTTGGCAATCGTTTTAGCACAACCGAGAAACTTTATAGTACTTCAGTGCTTCCAACTCGTTCTGCTGGTACCATCCAATCATGTCGAACATTGTGGTGAGACTTAATATTTAGTTATTCAGTAGAGACGAGGGTTTATGAAGTCCCATGAATGCAAACTATAACTTGAAGCTTTCACGTGGTCTGACTGTAATGACATTCGACAAGAGCCTAAGGATCGTTTATTTTCTTATCTTTCATAAGTCTATCATTCAGTCCTGTTTCTCCAGAACAGATAGCCTTAAATAGCCTCGCTCATTTTATGCTCCAATAAAGCACGGGATCTAAGAGAGATTATCATGATTTATGAGGTAGGGTCCAGAGCGAGCTATATTTCCAGGTGTGACAAGTGAGCTGTCGATTTTAATTAGATATTTAGCGCAGGTTGGTTTATACTCGTTTATACGATTCGGGATGTCCATTAGAGATAAGGACAGCGAACAGACTAGTCGCCGCTGCATACATTACCCAACTGATAAGACCAGCGCGGAAGATTTCTTCCTTTGTTTTGAAATGCCGAACCCTTCCTCTTCGTCTTCTTCTTCTTCTAAAATCATCTGAAGAATTAAGTTCATTCTGAGTTACTTCCTCTCCTCCTTACTTTCTCGAAAAGCGTTTTACTTTGTTTAATATATTGCATTCATTGGAAGTTTGGTCATGCCGTACGTTATTATTATTATTATTTTTTGGTATATCACAGTCCTCCAATTCGACTGGGCGGTATTTATAGTGTGGGGTTGCATCCTACCTCCTGATGAGTCCATCACTTTTTGGTTTTTCTTACTATATGCGCAGTTATTATATTATTATTATTATTTATTATTATTATTCATTATTATTATATTTTCATCAGTCATCCTATTTAACTGAGCGGTTTTTATAGTGTGGGGTTCCGAGTTGCATCCTGCCTCCTTAGGAGTCCATCACTTTTCTTACTATGTGCGCTGTTTCCAGAAGTACACTCTCTGCGTGAGTCCTGGAGCTACTTCAGCATTTAATTTTTCCAGGTTCCTTTTCTGGGATCTTGGGATCATGCCTAGTGTCCCTATGATTATGGGTACAATTTTCACTGGGCATGTCCCATATCCTTCTTATTTCTATTTTCAGGTCTTAATACTTCAATTTTTTCTTTCTTTCTCATCAACTGTGGTGCCCGACGATATTGTGACCTCACTGAGTGACACTTTCCTTCTTGGTTTTTGTGTCAGTTCAACGTCACGTCTGGTCTATTTGCACATATCACCCTATCTGTTCTGATACCATAGTCCCAGAGGATCTTTACCTGATCATTTTCTATCATTCCTCAGGTTGGTGCTCGTACCACTTATTATTGCAAGGTGGTTGGTATTTCTTGCACAGGCTCCAGTGGAGGGCTTTTGCCACTGAATCATGCCTCTCTTTGTATTGGTTCTGTGCAAGTGCCGGACATTTGCTTGCTATGTGGTTTATGGTCTCCTTTTTCCTTATTGCACTTCCTGCATATGGGTGAGATGTATTTCCACCATATCGTTCTTTGAATTATGTCTGGTTCTTTGGGTCCTGATCTTGTGCCCCGCTGTTAGCAATTCCTTCTGTTTCCTTTCTTGAGTTCCCTGCTTCTTGTAGACATTGCCATGTTTCATCGCCGGCCAGTTCTTTAGTCTGTCTCATGTATTATCCTTGCTTTGGTTTGTTGTGCCATTCTTCCGTTCTGTTTGACATTCTCCTGTCTCCAGTATATTTCTGGATCTATCAGTCCTTCTTCCCATGCGTTCCTGAGCCACTCGTTTTACACTGGCTTTCAGATATTGCTCCAGTGCTCTGCTCTCCATGTTGACGCAGTCCTCTATGCTTAGTATTCCTCCTCCCTCCCGCCTTTCTTTTGCGTTATAAATAGTCTGTCTGTATTTGCTCTTGGGTGCAGTGCTTTGTGTATTGCCATGTGTTTCCTAGTTTTCTGGTTTATGCTGCGGAGTTCAGCCTTCGTCCACTCCACTACTACTGCGCTGTATCTTATTACTGCTAATCCCCATGTGTTTATGGCTTTCATCATATTTCCTGCATTGAGTTTTTACTTGAGTATCGCCTTAGGTCCCCTGCATATATTCTTTCGTGATCGTGTCCTTCATCTCTTGGTATTTTATATCCTCCCCTATTATTCCCAGATATTTGTATCCTGTCTCATCTATGTGCTTGATGCTATTACCATCAGTCCTTTATCCCTTGCAGTTCTTGTCATTTTGCCTTTTTGTACGCTGACCAAGACATTTTTCTAATCCAAACTCCATCCTGATGTCCTCAGGTACAATCCTTACGGCCTGGATTAGGGTATCTATTTCCTTGATGCTCTTACCATACAGCTTGATGTCGTCCATGAACATCAGATGGTTAATTCTGTTACCTCTTTTCTTGAGTTGGTACCCGGCATCCATCTTCATGCAGTACTTTTGTCATGGGATGCATGGCTACTACAAAGAGCAGTGGGGACGATGAGTCGCCCTGGAAGATCCTTCTCCTGATGTTAAACCTCTGCTAGTCTTATTCCAGAGCTTGTAAGTATTGTAATTCCAGTTGAGCATGTTGTTTTCATCTGCCCCATATATTTTCAGGCATTCTATTAGCCATGGGTGTGGTATCATGTCGAAGGCTTTCTTGTTCTTCTTACCATTTTGCTCTTTCTTCCTTACCATTTTGTCTATCAGGAGCTGGTATGTTGTGCCCCTACATTTCCTTCTGCAGCTTTTCTGTTGGTGGGGAATGGTATCATCTAGTAGTTATATAGCATTATTATTATTATTATTATTATTATTATTATTATTATTATTTTTTTTTTTTTTTTTTTTTTTTTTTTTTTTTTTTTTCTTTTTTGCTCTATCACAGTCTTCCAATTCGACTGGGTGGTATTTATAGTGTGGGGTTCCGGGTTGCATCCTGCCTCCTTAGGAGTCCATCACTTTTCTTACTATGTGTGCCGTTTCTAGGATCACACTCTTCTGCATGAGACCTGGAGCTACTTCAGCCTCTAGTTTTTCTAGATTCCTTTTCAGGGATCTTGGGATCGTGCCTAGTGCTCCTATGATTATGGTACGATTTCCACTGGCATATCCCATATCCTTCTTATTTCTATTTTCAGATCTTGATACTTATCAATTTTTTCCCTCTCTTTCTCTTCAACTCTGGTGTCCCATGGTATTGCGACATCAATGAGTGATACTTTCTTCTTGACTTTGTCAGTCAACGTCACGTCTGGTCTATTTGCCACGTATCACCCTATCCGTTCTGATACCATAGTCCCAGAGGATCTTTGCCTGATCGTTTTCTATCACTCCCTCAGGTTGGTGCTCGTACCACTTATTACTGCAAGGTAGCTGATGTTTCTTGCACAGGCTCCAGTGGAGGGCTTTTGCCACTGAATCATGCCTCTTTTTGTACTGGTTCTGTGCAAGTGCCGGGCATTCACTTGCTATGTGGTTTATGGTTTCATTTTTCGTATTGCACTTCCTACATATGGGAGAGATGTTATTTCCGTCTATCGTACTTTGAACATATCTGGTTCTTAGGGCCTGATCTTGTGCCGCTGTTATCATTCCTTCAGTTTCCTTCTTTAGCTCTCCCCTCTGTAGCCATTGCCAATTGTCATCGCTGGCTAGTTTCTTTATTCTGTCTCATGTATTGTCCGTGCATTGGTTTGTTGTGCCAGTCCTCTGTTCTTTCTGTCTTTCTCCTGTCTCTGTATATTTCTGGGTCTTCGTCTACTTTTATTAGTCCTTCTTCCCATGCACTCTTTAGCCACTCGTCTTCACTGGTTTTCAGATATTGTCCCAGTGCTCTGTTTTCAATGTTGACGCAGTCCTCTATACTTAGTATCCTCTCCTCCTTCCTTTCGTGTTATGTATAGTCTGTCCGTATTTGCTCTT
Organism: Macrobrachium nipponense; assembly: GCF_015104395.2. Classification (NCBI taxonomy): domain Eukaryota; kingdom Metazoa; phylum Arthropoda; class Malacostraca; order Decapoda; family Palaemonidae; genus Macrobrachium; species Macrobrachium nipponense. The sequence goes on along the minus strand of NC_061100.1, from coordinate 138,322,783 downwards.
GGGTGTAGTGCTTGTGTATTGTCATTTGTTCCTGGTTTTCTGATCTATTGCTGCGGAGATTCTGCCTTCGTCCATTCACACTATTCCTGCGCTGTATCTGATTACTGGCACTGCCCATGTGTTTATGGCTTTTATCATATTTCCGCCGTTGAGTTTTGACTTGAGTATCGCCTTGCGTCTCTGCATATATTCTTTGTTCCTGATCGTTTGTCCTTCAATCTCTTGGTGTTTTATATCTCCTCCTTCCATTATTCCCAGGTATTTTGTATCCTGTCTCGTCTATGTGTTTGATGTTGCTCCCATCTGGTAGCTTTATCCCTTCAGTTCTCGTTACTTTGCCTTTTTGTATGTTGACTAAGGCGCATTTTTCTATTCCAAACTCCATTCTGATGTCCCCAGATACAATCCTTACAGTCTGGATTAGGGTATCTATTTCCTTGATGCTCTTACCATACAGCTTGATGTCGTCCATGAACATCAGATGGTTGATTTTGTTGCCTCTTTTCTTGAGTTGGTACCCGGCATCCATCTTCTGTAGTACTTTTTGTCATGGAATCATGGCTACTACGAAGAGTAGTGGGACAGTGAGTCGCCCTGGAAGATCCCTCTCCTGATATTAACCTCTGCTAGTCTTATTCCAGAGCTTGTAAGTATTGTATTCCCAGTTGCGCATTGTATTTTTGAGGAAGCTGATGGTCTTTTCCTCTGCCCCATATATTTTCAGGCATTCTATTAGCCATGTGTGTGGTATCATGTCGAAGGCTTTCTTATAGTCTATCCATGCCATGCTTAGGTTGGTTTTCCTTCTCCCTACTGTTCTTCATTACCATTTTGTCTATCAGGACGTGGTCTTTTGTGCCCCTACACTTCCTTCTGCAGCCTTTCTGTTGGTAGGGGATGGTGTTTGTCTCCTCTAGGTAGTTGTATAGCCTTTCACTGATGATACCTGTTAGTAACTTCCAACATTATTGGTAGGCAGGTGATAGGTCTGTAGTTACTGGCTATATTTTCCCTTACTCTTGTCTTTTTGTACTAAGGATGTTCTTCCTGTGGTCATCCATTTGGGTGCTTGGTGATTTGAGATACAATGCTGGAGTTGTTCTGCTATTCGTGGGTGTAGGGCTGAAGTTTTTGAGCCAGTATCCATGGACTTCATCGGGACCTGGGGTTTTCCAGTTTGGCATTTTCTTTAGTGGTGTCTGACTGTGTCTGTCGTGATCTCTGTGAATCTTTGTTTTATTCGCCCTGTTTCTTCTTCCTTGACTTCCTGGAGCCATGTTGCACGTTTGTTGTGTGTTACCGGATTGCTCCATATGTTTTCCCAGAGTCTCTTACTTGGTTCGGCTTCAGGAATTTCTGGGGTGGTTGTCTTCCCCTCTTAGTTGGTTGTATAGTCTTATTGTTATTATATTATTATTATTATTATTATTATTATTATTATTATTTTGTTCTAAGGAGTCCACAATAACAATAACAAAATGTTAAGACTTCGTGCATAATTTAAAAACTCTTTATAAAGCTTTCGAACCCTTCCCTGGGCTCATCGTCAGTCTGTATGAATGATTAACAAAACATGTTCTGAGGTGAACTTGAAAACATATACAGAGCCGCTGAAGATTGTTGACACCGGTAGTTAGCTCGTTTTTGGACCAGGTGATGAGAAAGAGGGCAGTTATTTCCTTTCCTCTATTAATACTCCTGTCTGCAATTCTTTTCGATCTCCCGCCTGTTGGGGTTGCAAACGTTGCATGAACAGGTCCTTCATCCGGGGCGAGCGTAAATTGGGCACCCAGTCCAAAAACGAGCTATCTACCGGTGTCCAACAATCTTCAGCGACTCTCGTATATTGTTCTCAAGTTCACCTCAGGACATGTTTTGTTAATCATTCATTTAGACAAGATGAACCCAAGGAAGGGTTCGAATGGTTTATTAAGTGTTTTAAATTATGCACGAACTCTTAACATTCTTATTAATATTTTGGACTCCTTAGAATATTATATATACTCTCGTGATAGAGAGGTTTTCCTATCTATTATTATTATTATTATTATTATTATTATTATTATTATTATTATTATTATTATTATTATTATCATTATTATGATTAATTAATTTTTTTTTTTTTTTTTTTTTTTTTTTTTACTCTATCACAGTCCTCCAATTCGACTGGGTGGTATTTATAGTGTGGGGTTCCGGGTTGCATCCTGCCTCCTTAGAGTCATACTTTCCTTACTATGTGTGCCGTTTCTAGGATCACACTCTCTGCATGAGTCCTGGAGCTACTTCAGCCTCTAGTTTTTCTAGATTCCTTTTCAGGGATCTTGGGATTGTGCCTAGTGCTCCTATGATTATGGGTACGATTTCCACTGGCATATCCCATATCCTTCTTATTTCTATTTTCAGATCTTGATAATTATTATTATTATTATTATTATTATTATTATTATTATTATTATTATTATTATTATTATTATTATTATTATTCCGATGGCATAAATAAAAAGGTTTTTCCGCTGAAGACGTATCAAATATAAAGAGAATCTTAAAACGCACCTTCATTGCTCATCCCTTAAAAAATAAAGGAAACAAAATATTGCATTTTATATTATATTCGTTGTCTTCTCAAATACGGCAGACGTGAATTATGATACAGAAGACAGTCTCAAGTGCCGAGGTTATTCTGCGTGTTAGAGTATATCTGTTGTCGTTCTTAGACTTTAGGAGTTTTTCTACCCTTAATGAAACTTCTTTGTTTTATTTTGTGCCAACCTGCTTCCTAAATAAAAGTGTGAGACGGCAATAGCAGCAAATACGTGTTAATGATGATGAAAAACGAAGTTGTTAACAAATATTATATATTTTATTTTTTGCTTTTGACAGAGTAACTCCAGAAATGTTGCGTTTCAAATTTCCGGAAGGTATTTTCCTACTAAGAAATGTCTCGCAATTATCCTTTACGTCCTAGGTTGCCAGTCTCTACAGTTAACTAACTTCTGCAGCTAACTAATTCGGCGGGAATTCAAACCCATGTGCTCTCTTCTAGACGTGATGAGAGCCTTAACCACTCAATCAGCAAAACCGCGAAATTTGTCACTCATTATTATTATTATTTAACACACATTCAGATCAATTCATTGAATGCATTCTACAGTATTCTGTGAACTTGCTTGGCAATTTCATGGACGTTTGGTTGTATACTGGGTACGATAATAATGACCATGAGGAGTAAATCTGTATGCCTAAGACACCAGTTTATTAGTAAAAAGAATGATACACTGCCTGGACAGTTAATGATTCTTACAGCGTAGGCAATAAAGTGGTGATCAGATAGACCATGAAGCGGTAAATGACATATATCTATCCTTTGGCATAGCAATAGGAAGCATCACTGAATTGCGTTATCCTTCTACGACGACTGGTTCTTTTCTCCTTCCATTCTTATTCGTAATATTTAGCCTTGAAAGCCAAAAGTTATATTCATCGTCAGTTCTTTCATGTTTCTCTTAAAAGGGTGGCTTAATTTTTTTCGGGTTTTTTTTCCCTGCTTAGTCTATTCGATTTTTGTCCTGCGCGCGTTAGCCAGATAAACAAAATAAAGAAGAAGAAGAAGAAGAAGAAGAAGAAGAAGAAGACACTAAAGATAAATATAAAGATCTGCTCCTTGGTCGACTGCCTTAGTAAAGTTGAAGTTCACAGGAGCTCGGGGGAGGCTGTGCTATAAAACGCCGGATTTATGGTTGCAACTTGGTGTCTCAGGGGGACCCACTAAAAATTCTCATTACTGCTTTGCGCTCTATGGTTCTTAATTTGATGCAGGGCCAGATTGCGTCATTATCTCATTCAGGTTCTACCCAGTTGAAACGACGACTCGGATATCTAAATTCCCCCAAAGCTCTTCTGCAAGTAAACAATCTGATGATTAGTCTGATTGAAATTTAAAAGATTTTTTTTTGGTGTGTAATTATGTTGCTGCCATCTCGACCACCGGTCTACTAAGCGAGAGAAGAGAGAATTAAAAGTTGCGTTAGATAGACAATTTTCGTTTTATGTTCTCTGTGAAATAATATTGAAAGCATAATTAACTTTTTTTTATGTAAAAAGAAACGTAATTATATACCTGATAAAGGCTTTTGAAAAAACGGCGTCGTCATTACAATATAACGACACTGGAAAAGCCAATATTATGCAGCTTAAAGGAAGCAACCTCCCTGATAGTCTTTTAATGACCTAATCTACGGTAGGTTATTATACAGAAACTGGAAAGCTTGCGGAACTTTATACAATTTAGGTCCAAACGAAGACAATCTGAAATTTTTGCAAGAAGGTTCGAGGCTCTGTATGACCCTTAAGCACCACACTAAAGAGAAAGCGGGAATCTTCGATACCTGTCTGCTGTAATTCTTAATAAAAGAAGTCTTCTTCAGATATATGTTTGTGTGTTTTTTTTTATTTGTTATTGTTTGTAAGTTAATCTCTTTGGTCCGAATAGCAGTTACTTTCCGCCAACTCAGAACCTGAATTTCGATCCCGATCAAAATCGAAGGGACTGGTCCTTATCCAGACGCAAATCTTCCCAAAACGATCCGCGCAAGAGAAATCCAATGGTCAGAACGGGACGTGCCTAGACTGCTCCGCCCTCGCTTGGAATTCGAACCTAGCTAATTAGCAAGACAAACAAACTAATGAGAAGCTATAACGCTGGGCGGCAACAATGATAACTAATGATATACGAGAATGTTGAATTATTATTGTTATTGTTGTTCAGAAGATGAGCCCCGTTCGTATGGAACAAGCCCACAGTGTTCCATTGTCTCGAAATTCAAGCTTCCATAGATTATGGTGTTCACTAGGAAGAAGTAACAGAAGTAACCGAAGGTAATGGGAACATAGAGAAGTCACATATTAAAAAGAAAAGATCATTTAACAAATTAGCAAATAAATATATAGCAATGTAAGTAAATTTTTAAACTACACTTCATCTTTCAATGAACTAATTGAAGTTTCAATTGCACGACCTCCTCTGGGAGGCTGTTCGACTCTCCAACGGTGTGAGGTATAAATGGCCTCTGGAACTGAGGAATAAATGACCTCTGGAACTGAGGAATAAATGACCTCTGGAACTGAGGAATAAAAGACCTCGGGAACCGAGAAGGACGAAATAAATAGTGAAATAATGGGCGAGCTGAGTGATAACATAAGGGAAAATCCCCATCCAAGTATGAAAGTTAAAATTAGCAAGAAATAAATGCGTAAGGATGAAGTTCTAAGATCTAAGGCTGTTGACATAATCTCCGGTATCTGTTCAAGACGAAGACTACACATATATATATATATATATATATATATATATATATATATATATATATATATATATATATATATATATATATATATACGTATATATATATATATATATATATATATATATATATATATATATATATTATATATATACGTATATATATATGTACGTATATATATACATATATATATATATATATATATATATATATATATATATATATATATATACATACATACATACGAAATTGTAATAGCCACAATCCCTCTCAACTTCTCAAATTCTTTGCTTTTTTTTTTTTTTTTTTTTTTTTTTTTTTTTTGTTACACTTGTCACTACAAAGCCTTGAGCTCCACCTTCAAAGAAATTTGAAAAAATCATGATGTCCGGTAAAGGGAAACGAACCCGCGGTACCATAATCACGTCATGATTGCTTCAAATTTCTTTGAAGTTGGAGCACAAGGCTTTGTAGTGACAAGCGTATCTAAGAAAGAGCAAAGAATTTGAGAAGTCAAGAAGGCATTGTGGCTATTACAATTTTCATATGCATCTGTAAAAATGACTACTGGATTACTACATACATACATATATATATATATATATATATATATATATATATATATATATATATATATTGCGCCGTAGTTGTCCTAAGCACCGAAGTAGGTAAATAGACGACTACAGAGATTCCAACCAGGGTTAAATGGGAATGAAGTTCGCACCTCTCCTACCCCAGGTGACAATGCGTCTATATTTATATATATAATATATACTATATATATATATATATATATATATATATATATATATATAATATATAGCGTCCATATGAGCATTTGTAGCTTCCTTGTGTGTATGCGTGCGCCAAACTTGTTGTGCTTATGTTTGTGTATTATATAATGTTCACAGTGTATATAAGACCCACCGGTAATAAACGTCACGACAGACCTGCATGGCGTTTTCATAATAAGCAGTGTGGTGCATTTGCAATGGCGTCAGAGTACAAGTTCAGAGACCATTTTACGACCTAGGTACATCGCCCGATCCCCGCGTTCTTTATTTGCACAGCGTTGTCGATGGAGGAGTTTGCGGTCTCCTTCGTTTCCGACTCGACGGCAATTCATTTCCTTCGGTGTCCCGTCCGCCTCTCAGGCCATTTCCCCCTTTCCTTCGATTCTAATCTCCCTAAAAACCAGTCATCTTCCTTATCTCCCGCCGGAGTCGGGATATACTACGACAGACAAGCTATCATCATCATCGTTCGGTCACGCCATAAGAGCATATCGCCTATCGCTTCTCCTGTCAGGAGTTTTATGACTTAATTACGTCTTTTCGTTTCAGATCCCGGGGTTGCAGTATATTTGAGGTTTTCATTTTTATTACCACAATCCATTTTTTTTTTTTTGTCAGCTCGTCAGAACTCAATGGCTCAATTGAGAGGTTTCACGCACACACACACACGCGCACACACACACACACACACACACACACACACACACACACACATATATATATATATATATATATATATATATAGTATACTAATATATATATGTGTGTGTGTGTGTGTGTGTGTGTGTGTGTGTGTGTTTGTATATATTTATATACACACATACATACATATGTGGTTCCAGGAGAAAAATATCATCACACTTCTACGATGACCCGTGAAATCCTGAGCCAAGATGACCCACAGACTAGGATACAGCTGCTTCATTCACCTGAAAAAGAAAGAGCTCATCAGCAACTTGTCAACCAGTACTTCACATAAATAGCCAGTTCTCTCTCTCTCTCTCACTCTCTCTCTCTCAATATGAAAGGGTATTTTTTTCTCTGTACCTCAGACCGAATGCTGCCAATGGTTCTTATGCGTCTAATTCTAGTATAGGTGTACATTTTAAACATCGTTAGACTGTCACCCATTGAAAAGTTTACTTCTAGGGTTTAGAAAATAGGTTTCGTGCGTGTCTGATCTGTTGTACATACAGAAAAAGAGAAATGAAAAAAAAATGTTTCTTTTGTTTAATACAAATTCTATTCGACTGCTCGCGTATACAGTACGTTTCCTTCATATAATGACAGATCGGTCATTATTCTTTTGAGTGATGTAGTTTTAGCATACCATCTGAAGGATGTTTATGGGTACTGAGAATACACATCTTAGTATCACTTGAGGCGAGGTACTAGTTAGGTGGGTGCGACTTTGGGGCTATTTTTGTGGCAATGCAAGGATTGGATGTTGCCTATCTTAATCCTCTAATATAATTCAGGGGGATTCGTAACTGTTCATATTTCGCTTCTATTACCAAAGGCTTTGTTTTGCTTCCAACTCACATGGACTCTAGAAGGAGCCCGGACAAGGTTACAAATGAGTTGAAAAACGTTTCTTTGAAGACAGTTGAGGGTATTTACGATTCTGATGGCTCTCTCCTTGGTCATTAGGTAATGACATTTCCGGATCTCTATTATTTAATTTGGTATTTGATTTATGCCAGAAATAGTTAATTTCGCGTGTTGTCTACAAAGTAGTACCGAGAGAGTTAATGTGGCTTCAGAATTATTTTTGCACTTAGAATAATTTAAAATCATAGTCTGTCCATTTCTGCGGATATAGTAGAGCATTAATAAAGGTCGTTTTTCATATTTATAGTAGGTAATTTGAATTTGCACAACTTATGTAGTTCTAGACGAAGTTTATGCTTATCCTTTGGTTGAAGAGTCTTACTTTGGAAAGTCGATTCTAATGTTATTGTTTAAAACTGAAAATCCTGAGCTTTTAAGATTGTTGAAATTCATTTTGCAAGCGTGAAAAGGAACTTCAGGATTTATTAACTAAACATTCAATTATTTATTTAGCGAGACTAAAGAAAAGATCTCGATCCGTCACGACTAACAAGGTTTAAATTATTAAGGGGGGTCTGAATGCAAAACAAGATTATACTTTTTCTACAGTTCCTTTCATTCTTTTTTAATGCAGTTATCATTAGTGGGGACACAACAAAATCTAACTGATGATTATGAAACATTGAAAGCTGTTTAGTTTATGATATTTTTAAAGACTCATATTAGTTACTGTATTACATAATAATTTTATGTTCATAAGAGAGGCCAGATTACTTGTGTAATGAGGTATAAGCAAAGATGTATTCTGTCAACGTTTCAGATTAGAATGGATAGATAACTACATCAGCCATCTTGAAATGATGTATGAAAAGCATCATTTTAAATGGAACCAGTCCCCAGAATTTAAATTCTAATAACAAACCTTTTCGTGAAGTTAATCTAGATTATTGTTACTATTATTGTTCACTTACTCCATTGGAACAGCCTATTTGACGCTTTCCTTTACTAGAAAATTTTAGGTGAAAAATGATATGAACTATTTTCTAAGCTAAGTCAATATATATATATATATATATATATATATATATATATATATATATATATATATATATGTGTGTGTGTGTGTGTGTGTGTGTGTGTGTGGTGTGTGTGTGTATTGTATTTAATTAATTCTTTTCGTCCTGCAAGGAAACACAATAGCACGGTCACGTGTGTTTGTTTAAATCTAAATGTCAGGTTCGGCCCTCCTAGTTACTGATAGTCCCCCAGAAACATTTAAAATGTAATCTTAAAGTTCAAACCACCTTGTTGGCTCTGGCACTTTCGATGCTCGGCCTGTAACTGAAAATGGTTTCTTGTTAAGTATGCATAAAGGTAACATAATCTTGGGCAGGAAGTAATGTTTGTTTATAGAGATCCTGCTAAAGTAATCTCCCTCTCTCTCTCTCTCTCTCTCTCTCTCTCTCTCTCGCCTCTCTCTCTCTCTCTCCTCCGCCCCGTTCTCCCCCTCTCCTTTCTCTCTCTCTCTCTCTCCTCTCTCTCGTGTATGTGTATGTGTGCATGTGAGCTTCTCTCTCTCTCTCTTTCTTTCTTGTGTGTGTCGGCCTCTCTCTCACTCTGTCTCTTTTCCTTTTCCTCTCTCTTTTCATGCAAGATCGTTTTTTATTATAATAAAACTAATTGTAGTACTAAAAAAGGTTTCTTCTTTCTGTTACAATTTTTGGTAAACCAGAATGGCATCTCACAATCTTGTCTTGGAATGTCATCAAGAATGGATCTATTGTGTAACTCAGGCGGTTCTTGTTATAAAGATTAAAACTTTTTTTTTTTTTTTTGTTCCTTCGGTTGAGGGCATATTTTGTTGTTTTCTCTTGTTCGATGACGGTTTTCAGGTTAACCTTCAATGTTGGGGTTACGTAGGGCCATCACAGGAAGAAGGTTAACAAATATTGGTGATTGAAGCAAGCCAAGATATGCCAGAGAAAGGCAAGTCATCGTGTAATGAAATTTGCGCTTCTAGTAAGAAAAAACAGGGCCATCGGACGCTATATAAATTAAAGACTAAGTAATACATATTCTTGCAGAGAATGACAAACCATTTTCATTCTTTTAATTGCATGCTGATCATATTTCACGCTGAAAATAAGACAAGACGAGATAATAAGTTTTTGATCGCTTACATACAGTGGCACTTTTTTTTTTTTTTTTTTTTTTTTTTTTTTTTTTTTTGTTTTTTTTTTTTTCAAAGCTAACTGCTCGCACAAACTCAGTAGTAGCATATCGACACATCTACCATCACATATTTCGAGTATACATTTGATGTTATACTAACATCCACAGAGCAAAATATCAATCATTTTAATTTGATATTCTTTAATTTTCTGGTTTAATGCATGAATTTCCACCAAACCAATTATGACAAGTGAAAGAAGGTTTGAAACAGTTGTGAATATAAACTAGGTTATGAACTTATTTTGAATGTGATAAACATCAGATTGCATCTAACAGAATTTAAATCAATTTTGAAAGTATTTAATCTTATTTTAATAAAGTAAAGTGGTAAACATTCTCTCTGTAATGCAGCTGCAAATAATAAAATGTTGTCTGATATAAAAGAACGAATTACTTCAATAACAAGTTGTAACTTCATCTGCAAGAGTTTTTTACTGGGGGAAGACTGATAGATCAACAACGACTTCAAATGGCTTAATAGTATTGAAAGCATATATAATATATTTTGATTCTTTCAGGAAAATTTCACTCCCACCTCCCTGCCTTTAGGTCAAATCATTGGGTTCTTTTTAAATGAGTGGTCTTTCATGACCACTTCTCCTGGTCTCTTCATCCGTGGATGCTATTTTCCCCCATTGACAGTTAAATAGGAAGAGAACTAATTAGCAATGCTGAGAACACTTCGTAGCTTCCATCACATCACCTGCCAAGTCTCAAGAATGAAGATCTCTCGGGTCGAGACAGAAAGGGACGGGTGGCAATTAGCCTCGGAACAGACAGATCTCTTCGTTTATCTCGATCACAGCCTCTCGCTTCCAAACGTTATTTCCGTCTCAGTTTAAAGAAATTAAAAGATTGGGTTACGGTTATCGACGAATTAATCTTTATGACGCATATAATTACCACTTAAGTTTTCCTTTTAGTTGATTTTACAGCTTCGTCTTAAAAGTCGTTCTATTCAGTGTTATAAATGGCCCAAGGATTTTTTTTCGGGAGGTAAAAGCGTGAATGGAAGCTAATAGTGGTCACTTTAGATAAAAGGTTTATCTCGACACAAAAGAGAGGCGTCATTTCTCCGTAAATGGTCATTAACATTCAGTAATACATTGGCAAGTTTTATACGAATCACATGTATTTTGGTGTCATTCGTATTAAAGTATATAGACATTATGAAATATGACATGAATTAATTTACATCTAATTTTAAAGTTTTTGGCTAGGGACAGAGTGAGCTTACCTTGTATTGTAGGTATCTCCATATAACCCTGGCAATGCTTACGACCTGTGTAAGCTATACTGAATAGTGAAATGCTTCGCTACCGTATTTAAACCTAGTGAAAAGCGAAGGAGCCTTCCCACATAAGAAAGGGTGACATTTGTGGATACGTTAGGCTTTCTTAGTAGAACGCTTCTTTATCTGTTCCCAATGAAGGTGATGATCCCCAGTCATATATCTCACCAAGGAGTGGTTGCCAAAAGCCCCACTTTGCTTGTCTTTGATTCTGAGTAGGGACAACAATAACCTATTAATCCTGCTGAGACAAACGAGTTTCGTGCACACGATGAGTCTTAAAGCTCAGTTTGAGCCATTTTAGCATTTACATAGTATATCCTTTTAAGCTTAGACATCTTGGGTAGAGAGAGAGAAGGCAGGCGGGGGTGTGGGGGGCGGGGGAATCATACGATACAAACTGCTGTTCAATTTTTCATTCATTTGACCTTCGTTACCTTTTTCAGTTACGGTGAATTTAACTTTTCGTAGATGACTAGGAACTAGTTACCGAGCAAAATGAGAAAGCTGCAGGATACTTCTTTCTTAGTGACTTGTATATGAGTAGCAAACACTGAATGATATAGCAGCTCGCCCGCGTATAAGGTTCCAATAACCCGCCCTTCCCTTGTAACTCGAGACAACAATTATATAGCCAAAAGTTTCTTCACAGCTGCAGTTTTATCTTGACAGCAATTACCATGAAGTAAGCGCTGCTCGTGTTTTTCTTTAGTCTTTTGAATTTACTCGTGTTTTTTTCTATGGATGAAATTGCAAATTTTACGCGAAGTTAGTTTTGATAAAATGGATAGCTTTTATCCTCTCTGCTCAGAAGGTTCCGAAGTTAAAAAAAAAAAAAAAGTTTCAAGTTACAGATATGTAAATGATTACTAGAGAGCATGTAGAGAACGAAAGATTAAATAAGAGGGTAAAATGAAATGTATCTTTTGGGTAATCTAACGCTGTATAATTCTTTACAGAAGGGAAAATCTTGCCATTTCGAACATGTCAACAACAACCAATGCAGAACTTCCAAATCAGCCAATGTCATATTGATGACGTAACGAATTCTTGAAGGTTAGGAGTCTCTCCTCTTCTCTCTCTCTCTCTCTCTCCTCTCTCTCTCTGGTTAACGCGATGTTTATTTGCACCTCAATTACCCTCGTCGAGATGACACAAAGTGCAAGACAATGACTTTGCTTGTGTTGTCTTCAGATGTCTTGACATACATGGATGGAGAGATAACGAAAACATGGAAGAAATCTGCTTTTTAACCAGTCTCTCGTGTGTTTCTTATTAAACTTTCTTTTAAGGGTCATTTTATGTAAACATAATGCACAGGCACATACGTGCATAAAAACCACGAGTACACACCAAACTTTTTCCGTGTCTGTTTTACAGTACATTGATAATGAATAGAGTAATTGACTGTATTATTAAACTGTAGGAGATTCAGTTAAACACTTAGACTTAATGGCGAGCGAAGTTAAAGGGCAGAAGTTATAGATGGAGATAGAAGAGCATCTGAATATGTGTGTCTCATGTAAAGGATTATTACCTCATTTGCATCAATAGTCATGATAATTTAACCCTAAACCAATATGCGAATGAGTGTAATGTGATTCCCTGTAGATTTAACTGAAAGTTAGTAAATGATAGATAGTCCAAATGTCTGATGCATTTTGAAGATTTTTCACCCACAATTTCCAGTTGATGTCCGTATCTCATGACCTTAGAATTCTATTATACCTTTATAGGATATGCTAGAGAGTTCTCACGGTATAGTTCATTGGCATAGCGTTTCAGCAGGTCTTTTTACCCGTTTTGATGGAGGAAATCGCGTGTCCTTTTAGCTATTTATATATAAGACTTCGCTTGTCCTTTTAGCTATTTAAATGGAACATTTCTCTTTCAATTAGTTATCGATAAGGGTGAAAATCTGCATTTTAGGTATTTATATGGAAACAAGTACTATACTGTAGCTGTTCATGTATGGGAAAATCATGTATTAAGCAATTTTTATGTGGAAGGAATTGTATATTTAGTTTATCAGAATGGAAGAAATCTGTCATTCTTGTAGCTATTTATGCAGGAGAAATCGTGCATTTTTATCTTTTTTCCCCCCTTAAGGAACCTACTTACAGAGTAGCCTAAAAGACAGTTTTCCAAATGCCATCTAGTTGTCCAGTCCGCGATCGCAGCCTTCCTCTGCCCTTCAGTGTTCTGGAATGAAATAGTGAGTTTCCTATATTTTCTTTCCAAACAAATGAATCTACAGTGGATGTTTTATACGTATAATAAATGGCGGACGACATTCTCGGCTTCTATTAGCGAAGAGGATTCGTAGCTAGAAATCCTAGCTTCCTTCATCATTCCTATGTGCAAGAGATCGTTCTTCCCCGCTCCTCATCCTCATCCTCACCTCATCCTCATCGAACAGAGCACTGTTTTGTCGCTCGACACCGCAATCTGATTCCGTGGTCCGAATATCTTGCAAAGCTAATTATGGTTACGATGCTACATTATTCAATATTAATCGAAAGGCTTTATGACATGTTTGTTTGTGGATGTTGGAGTTCTAATATATCTACGTAGTTACTGTAAAAGAAGATATGCACCAACAGAATGCATGAATATTGTCTGTCAATTTCAAATGAAAAAATCTCTCCGTCTCAAATCATAATCTCTGTCGTTCTGTCTGTTTGTTTCGAATCAGATCTTCTCACTGTCTCCAGTCAGAATGCCTGTAGTCTGTTTGTACAGCTGAAATATAAATGGGAAAAACAGAAAAATGGTTCGTTTCGATTCCTTACGTCCTCAAATCCACAGATGATTAACAGGAAATGTAATACCAGAGGTCAATCAACTTTCAAAACGCAAGCGCTATGAACCGGGATCTTCGCTTCATCTCATTTTAGTTGTGCCATACAAGACGTCATATTTATCCACATATGTGGCTTGAGTTTCATTTCAGCATTCCATAGGAAGTTCACTCATATACGCCAGATGCTGCAGTTTACAAATAATAATACGAACAAGTTCATTCTTTGCCTTCTAACTCCCGCCGTTCTTGTACATTACGTGATTTTTCAGGGCATTGATTATTCTGACAATGAGTTTATGTGATCTTTTTGCGAAGTTATTTATATAAACGGGCATCACTTCACAAAAAGATCATTTAAACACATTGTCAGAAAAATCAATGCCCTGAAAAATCATATATATATAGGATATATATATATATATTATATATATATAATATATATGATATATATATATATATATGTATATATATATAATATATTATATCTATATATATATATATATATACTATATATTATATTTAACGTATATATCTATACATATATTTATATATATATATATATATATATATATATAATATATACATATATATATCTTATTTATATATTATATCTTATATATACATATATATATCTATCCCTTATATCTTATATATATATATATATATATATATCTTACATACATACATACATATATCTATATATTATATATTTATCTTTATATCCTACATACATACATATATATATATATATATATATATATATATATATATATTTACATATAATAAATATATGTATATAATATATCAACATCTTATATATATATATATATATAAAATATATAACATAAAATGTATATCATATATCACATTTTTTTATAAACTTTCTTTTCTTAGTTTTAGTCTATTTCCTATTTCTTCGAATGACTATCCTATCATTTTGTTTCCCTGTGTTCTTTCTTTCGCTGAGAATATCACTCTCCAGTAAGTAGAATATGATTATAGTTTGGTACGATAAGCTCGATTATGATTTGGTTTTTTCCAACATGTTATCAGTTTATGACAACTATAGATTTTGATTTAATGCAATTACCGAGAGCTTTGAAGTGTGTGTTAGCTGATGCATTTGCTTTGTTTTTGCGTTTTAACTAGCAAACATTTCTATTGGTTGATGGCATTTGGACATTTTTGAAAATTGCAGTTGATTCAGAGGTGTTTCTGAAACATCCCGAATGAGCAGTCTCCTAACAACCTAAATAAAACCGTGTCCACAATAGTCTGAGATTGTGTCGCCCGAATGCCAGCCACTATTCGTCTCCCTTATCCCCACAAAAAAACCCAAATAACCTTTTTTGTAACTCAAAGTGACAGGTACCCTGCCCATTAAAGATGAATTACAGTTTGATAATACGAGAAAAGATTTTGAAGAGAAAATAAGGGTCCTCGATAACGAGAGAGAGAGAGAGAGAGAGAGAGAACTTCTGTAAAGAAAGAGATATTCGGGTTCATTACGTCAAAAAGTGCCGTGAAACAAAAAGGAGAGAACAGACTAAAGATAATGAAGACGGAAACCTAGAAACATTAGAGCACGAATAGACTGGTATAGGACTTAAGCAATTTAATGTGAGAGGCGAAGATGGAATGCAGGATTTTCTCCATAAGAGAATGATAAAAGTCTTTGATATTTTGAAGAAGTGGGAGGGAAAACCGATGGGAAGTTGGGAGTTGCAAGAAAACAGCCATATCTGATCAGCATTCATTGAAAAACTAATATCGAGATCTGGTCTTTCTGACGTCTACCGTTTAGCATTTTCTTGAAATAATCCAGAAGACCAGTCCTTTGAAGGGAAGCGTTTTGTTTCCGCGATATTATGTTTCATTGATGAGGACTCCTCTTGGCAAGGTTCTTGTCATGGGAAATATAGCAGAGTATAATACTAATCGCAACTTTCTGCAACTAAGTCATTCAGCCACCTTGAAAACTTGAAATGCCTATTTGCCCACCAATAAACAGCCCATCGCCTCAAAAGAGAAATAAACAAAATATCAAAAAAGAAGTCTACCTATCATTCACTCACCTATTTATTTCCCCACTAAGCACCATGTCGATCATCGATCGAGATTTCGTTCACAAGTACCTTGATTACCTAGGTGCCCCGGCGCAGTCACTCAGCACAAGTCATCTATCCGGCTGTCGGCACAAGCCTAAGTGTGTGTGATAACTCCAACGCGTGTGTCACTGGTCGCTTATTGTGTTTATGTAAGGGGAGAAGGCCAACCCCAAGAGCAAATAAGTGTCTGTGCACCAACAAACAGACAAGATAAACTGAAATGAATGGTTTATATGTGTGTTCCAATTAAACGCGCACAGGCTAACGTAAACACAATGCCCCTAGGTAACGAGACAGATGCTTTGAATTTTATTGCCGAAATACTGAGCAATCCTCACAGATGAAAAATATAGCGTCACTTGATTTAATATTGCAAAAAGGACTGAAAGCTCATCTTCATGTAATTATGAAGCTTAACTGGTTAAAGCTAAAAATGTTTCAAAGTACACCTGTATCGCTGATCAGCCGCTGATTTCCTCACATGAATATGACGGAATTTCAAGCAAGATTAATGTTTTAATGATAGACAATTTGTGCAACCGTGTTTTGCACTGGGATTTTTCGGTGGAAAAGAGAAATAATGGCCTGGTTCATTTTGTAGCATGTTATTGCAAATTATTATGCGTTCGTTCCTGAGAAGTTATATAGGAAAACTAGCGTGATATTGGTTTTCGTTAGTGACTACCATTAAGTTTAATTATGGAAATAAACATACACAGTTAAGTGCACATTTACATGCACACATAAATATATTTACAGAATTCGAATGAACAAGGATCTGCTAGTTTTCAATTTAAGAACTTTGTTAAAGTAAGAACGGTTGAAATACAACAAAACTTTTTCATTATTTACAACTGCAATGAAACGAAAAGTTATGTCAGTAAAGTGGCTTTTGAAGAGAAAAAGACGATTTCATTTGCGTAAATACCAACATCAATTTTATTACATTTTCGAGCTACTTGAAAGCCTTTGTTACGAAACAAAACAAAAATTAGCTTGTTAAGGCACATTACACGGTGCAATATACACTAGTAACTACAAGTCAGCAACATACCCAGGAGAATTTGCCCAAAATGCCAGGGTATTTTTACGGATGACTAAACTAGTTTACCAAATAGCATACGATTCAGGAACGACGCTCACAGGCTGAATTTGTTTGTTTATTCTGGATGAAAGTAGACTGCCTGTTTGTTTGCTGTCTTGGTGATGTTGTCTTCGCTAAAGATGTTTTCCTGAAAATGATGAGATTATGTTGGGGTCAATCGTTAGTGCTGGACATTAGTATATATTATACTGATATATATATATCAGTATAATATATATATATATATATATATATATATATATATATATATATATATATATCTGATATATAATTTCAAGAAAATAATAATATACCGATAACCTTATGAAAACTTTGCCCGCTTTGGACGACCAGAGGTTAATTCTTCACCAAGCGAAGGTCAAGGCTGAGAATGGAGTTGAAAAGACGCGAAAAGACATCCTGGTAAGTGGCCCTGTCAAGACTTTATATATGGCGATACGATGGAAGAAAATAATGACACTCGCTGAGAGGAAAATGGCAGCGAATACGAAGATGAATAGTAAAGAGCATCAAGAGAATCGCCTCTCTTTACATTGCGAGAGAACGGCAGTCGACTGAAGGAAAAAAGACGAGAGAGAGAGAGAGAGAGAAAGGAGATAGTTCTCTCCGCCTTCCCTTTTATTCCCTCTTATTCTTATACATATTCTGGCTCCTCTCCCGCAAGTGATGGATTCTGTAAGATGAACTGCTTTTTGATGGATGGGAAGCTGTCCAGAGTGCTGGTTTCGGCATTGTTGGTGTAGGTAATGATACGGTTGGTGAAAAGGATGACAGGACGGATGACGTATTGGCTGATGGTGAGATTGATAACGAAGGAGGGTCACAAAAGAGATGATCATCTCTTAAGCTAATCTGAATTTTATTGCGTTAAGGTGATGCTCGAAAAACTTGCGCGATTATTTATAAACTTTGAATGGAAAAGTTTAAAGAGATTCATTAAGAACTACTATTTCCATTTCTTTAACAATTTGATGCTGACTTTGTAAAAAGAAACACACACACGCACACACACACACAAACATATATATATATATATATATATATATATATATATATATATATATATATATTGAAAATATTATCCAAAATGTGAAGAAATAGAGAGGTTAAGGGGCCATTGTGGTTATCATATTTCTCTGATACGTTTCCTTAAGGTCACTTGAATCCAATAGTAGAGAATGTTCTACGTATGATTCATAAAACTTCAGTATCACTGATAAAAAGTCACAAAAATTCCAAATGTCAATTATGAATGCATAGACTTGAAAAAAAATAAGAGCATAATTTAAGACATATGTTCATATTTCCAAATGTCAATTCAACCTATGCTCGTTAGTGCTCTTCGCCTGTGGCATTGTGCCAAAGAGCAGACGGGAATGACGAAGATCGTGGTGAGCAAGAATATCACAGTGTATATTTATGTATATGCTGCTCTAAATCAATTTTGATGATTTATCATAATTTTATTTTCTATTTATGTATTAGTTTATTCAATTCTCTTTTCTAATGACTAATATAATCTTTCTACATTCCTGTTATATTCTGTCACTGCTTTCGAATGAACATATTTTTTGAAGCATGTTCCATGTGAATAGGGGTATATCTTCTGAATTATGATATAGTAATAATATAATAATAATAATAATAATAATATACAATTTAATATATATATATATATATATAGATATATATATATATGTATGTATGTATATATATATAATATAATATATATATATATATATATATATGTATGTATATATATATATATATATATATATATATATATATATATGTGTGTGTGTGTGTGGGTGTGAGTGTGTGTGTGTGTGTTGTGTGATGTGGCCACGAGGAAACTAAACATTTTTTCGCCTTTAGGTTACTCTTCTTGTTTCAGTTTCTTTATGGCCATATGCTTTGTATATATTTTGTTATATTTCCGTGGCAGAGGTTTTTATATATATTATATATACATATATATAAATATGTATATAGAAAAAAATTCATATATATATAATATATATATATATATATATAAATATTATATATATATATATATATAGCATGAAGTTTTGTTACTTAAACAACCATAATTTTTTTTTTCACTCATTAATGTCAACCACAAATATCTTTATATATGTACCTTTAGTCCAATACATGATACCTTGGAAAATAACTTACACCCAAGGGGAATTATAACTTATTTTATAGCTATTCCGGGGAAATAATTGCTCTTTCCCCAGTAAGATTCGAACTACCTATACTCTGTTTTTTTCCATCTGTCCATCCGCCTGTGGTGGTCGCACATGGTAACACTGCGTCCTGGGCTTTTAATAGTTACGCTATGTCTAAATTTTAGGTAAATAAAACGATATCTGGGTGTACGTTAGCCAACTGAAAAGTGTTTTGGATTAATTTTAACTGGTATGCGAATTACACCGTTAATATTCGAAATAGGATATTATTTAAAGCCCGGGATGCAGTGTTACCATGCGCAAAAACCACAGGCGGATGGACAGATGGAAAAAACGGAGTATAGTTTAGAAACGACGATAAACAGGACCGTGTTATGTTAGAATTAAAATATCACAATTACAATTAAAGCCAATGGTAAATATCCTAACCGTCTTTGTCTTATGTTGTTAAGAAAACTTGAATATAGTGGTAGGAAATTACATTATGCATTGCTACATTGACAGTCGACTGAAAGATGTTCATTGTTAACACGGATAGCTATGGCATTCAGTTTAAAGTTTGATATATTCAGATTTTCACCCTTTCCCTTGTTATGAAAACTGGATTTCTTGTATATATTTCTCTCCAGCAAATGCAGATATGAAACATGTTTCTTAGCATGATTTTTCCCTACCTTGATCCCTTGGTCTTAGAATGAGGTCATGGATCCTTCTCCTCCGGCGTCAAATGCTAATATTTTTTTTTGCAGCTGTAGGTTCCTCTGTACCATCCCTATCGTATAAATGTAAAGTCCATCACTGCGTGTCAGTCCTCATGATTTGTCGATGTAAATTTCGATTTTCTAGATGAAACTTCTAATTAAAAAAATATATAGACTATTTACTGTTTATGAATGTCAGAGCATCAGTGTCACTGAAGTACATGAAATGTTTAATTCTTTAAAGGACAGTTATTTCTTTATTTGTGAAGTTTTCATCAGAATATCAGCAAATAAAGCGGTAATTCAATGTATTGCTTTTTCACAGCAGGTAAATTCACGGGAATGCAGGAGAAGAATAGAACAAAATCATTGCAAACTGAAAGTGCAAAGGGCACACAAATATTTGGTAACGGACTTCTTAATTTCTTTAGCTATAGACGAAAATAAGGAACATTACTATTTTCTGTACGTGAAATTTTGTCGTTTTCTATGAGATATTTTATATGGGATACTTGCTTTGATTCGTGATCGTTCGTTTTCGTTCTTATTTAGTTATGATTTTCGCCCATAATTCGTGTTTTATGGGTTATCGTAATAGTATTGCGGTTTTTTTTCTCTGAAATCATCGTGATTTAATTACACTTATATTCAATTTATTATTGATTTCTAATTCACAACAAGCCTTAGATTTACAATGATTTGTCCAGTGTTACAAAAATGTCTAAGTTTTAAGTTTTTGTGGTGTTAAGTTTTAAGATCTTGTGGGTTTACTTACGCTAAATCTTTGGTTACTCTTGAACCCTATGCTTATATTGCTTAGCGTCTGCTATACCCCTAAAGTGATGCTGGTTAATATTATAATGCCACTTGAGACGCATTTGCTAATAATTCTGGAGCACAAACGCTTTTGCTGAAAGGATAATTTAAGAATAATGATCGCTTTGCTGGTCAGATATAACTTCAAATAAAAGCCTAGTATAAAGAAAATGCCTTGAACGGATAAGGGATTCTTCCCTCTTCTTGGATACCTCCATTGCCTTATAGTCTCAGGTGCACGATATGCATTGCTTATTTTTAATTAATTATATCAATATAGCACATGTGTCTTGAGGTGGTCTAGACTATAGGTATAGAATGTCTTCCATCTTCTCGCGTACACTTTTCAGATTGTATTTCATCACCGTAGTTATAACTGCAGTCTTGGTTTTGGGGGCTAATGAAATTTCCACATCATATACAAACTTTTTATTCTATGCTTACAAAAGCTTAGCCACCGAAGTACGCAAAGAAAATCATTCACTCTATGTAAATACATCTATTTCATAATAAAACCTCTAGTGTTCACGACAATGGCCTCTCAGTGGTCTTCTCTTCACTTTGATGTTTATGCTATTCTCGAAAGCTTCTAAGAAAGATAGAAAAATCCCGATTTCAAATTTTTCGCGTTAGAAATTACGTATGTTTGCCATTTGTCGAGAAAACTTCAAGTGGAGAAACTCAAACTAAACATCCCTGCTTTCGTGGCCCAGCTATCAAAATATCCCTTGCTCAAAAGCTATGAAATTCAAATCGGTAATGGTATTTTCATTGTGCTTTTGAGGGCTTACTGTGATTCTGAAATTAAAAAAAAATACTTCATTGTTAAGCTTTGAGAAACTTGCCATACATCAGCCTTGAAGAAATCAACCAGTGGCTGAAGATATCAATCAATGGCGTAAGTTGTGTGTGTCACGGAAATAGATCAGTATTTCACACCTCCATTTCCGAGGTTTTGCGCCGAGGGAAATTCAGAGGAACCAGTTGTCCGTCAACAGCCGAAGTATAGGAA
The DNA here is from genome assembly GCF_015104395.2 of Macrobrachium nipponense. NCBI lineage: Eukaryota > Metazoa > Arthropoda > Malacostraca > Decapoda > Palaemonidae > Macrobrachium > Macrobrachium nipponense. Next base: position 138,300,878 of record NC_061100.1, on the reverse strand, counting down.
GCGAGAGGCTGCCTCATAACCAACGCTGGTGCCCGGCAATCTGGAGGAGCATTTGGATGTTGGAGAACCGACCTGTCGAAAATATTATGCGATCTTCTTTTCTCTGATGAGACATCTCTACAGACAACGTTACAACTGCTTGCATAGTCGGGTGGCCAGTCATGATTACCCCCTTCAAAACTAGCAGCTAGGTCGCTATGCAGTGTAGCAGAAGAGCTCAGTTTACTGTATAATTCAGTGTGGTAAATGGGTTTGGTTGGATTTGCGGCTGGATGTAGTTGCACGTTATCCCTCATTCTGCTGTTTGGAATCATAACGGTAGTATACAATCGTTAGACCATGTTAAGTATTAGAAGTGAGCAGGCAATAGCAACCGTGACGCTAAAAGCTGTTGTGTACGGTAGGTCGTTTCTCGCTTCGCGTGCATCAAGTGTTTCAGATGGGCCAGACTTTTTCTTCTTGTGGACTTCTGCGACAGCTGTTCCAGCTGTTCCGGAGAAAGAGGTTTTTGTGGACGGGGAGCCTGTAGTGGTATTGTAGCTGGGAAGCAAATTTATGGGCAAAAGTTCTCTTTGGGCTGAACCTGTCAAGTGGTCCAGCGGAAAAACTTTAGTCGGTTCCTCGAAAGATGAGTTCTTGCCATAACGTGAACCAACCCGCTCTAATTCTGGCACAAGCCAGGACCACAGTGCCACGTTCCCTGCCCTGTAGTGGTCTCGTGAACGACCAGGAGTACCTACAAAGGTAAAAGGGACAATTTGTGTAATAAATCCATCACCGAATTTGTATCTTTAATGCATATATAATGGAAATGAAGTTCCATCAGGTTGTTAATGAAAGGTCTTGTAAAATTTTCTTTTTACAAATAAATTTTCAGTGTATCGGATAAGTTTTTTTAATTAAAAGAATGTAGACTGGTGGAGAGATGCACATATAGCCATAAAAAGAGAAACAGAAATATTATTTATAACTAATCTATCGTAATAAACATTTCTGATGAAAAGACCAGCATTACAGTGACATTTTCCACATGATAAAAAAATGTATTACTTTACCTAATTCATAATATCCCTGATGAATGGGATCGAACCTTGGCCATTCTGGCGAGGACTGTGTTCTGTTGTTTGTCTGGTCTCCGAAGGTTTCCACTGATACGAGATTCCTGGGATGTCTGTGGGAAAGAACACTGTAATTTGCAAGGAACAGTCTCTCAAAACTTTCATCCCTGAACAAATCCTGTAAGCTAAATGATATCATAAATGTTAAACATGGAAATACATCCGCACCATCCTTGACACACGCGCGTACATACACACACACACACACACACACACACACACAAATATATATATATACATATATATATATATATATATATATATATATATATATATATATATGTGGTAGTGTGTGTGTGTAGTGTGTGTGTGTGTGTGTGTGGTGTGTGTGTTTGTAGTACCAGCTCGTTCCTGAATTGAATTTCTTCTTGGGATATGTTTCCTTATTTCCTAGTACTTATTCATTAAACGTGGAGGATTGCACGAATTAGAGTTCTCATGTTTTAATAATCTCTCTCTCTCTCTCTCTCTCTCTCTCTCTCGCTCTCTCTCCTCTCTCTCAGATTTTAAAGAAGCTGCCTATATATTAAATGTATGAACAATATACTTGCATTTAATTTGGGAAAATTAATTCATATATATAGCAGGTTCTTTTATTAAAATAAAACATGTTATGGACTGTTTAAGAAAGGAGAAAATAGAACAAACTAACGAATGATTAAGCACAGCCTAATTGAGTTATCAAGGTAAACTGAAATAGGTTACCATTGTATAACATACAGCTGGCAGTGGGTTCGTTAAAAAACACTATCCTGAACAAGAAAAATAACTTGTGTTAATGATGATGCTGATTGAGTGACGTAATATAATTAGCAGCTCGATTCATCGAAAGATTATCTATTGTACTGAACACTCTCTGTTGTATCCTCGCTCTCTGTGAGGTGAAAAGAAATCTGTTCATTCAAGCAACCTTCGGGAAGGACAAAATAAACAGTCACATAAATTCACTCCTGAAACAAAGTTGGGACTTTGAAGTTTATGTTATCTCTATTCCTTACCCAAACTTCATGAAGTTTGTCCACTGCGCGATGATAGACTCGCTGAGAACGACGTCTTCCTTTGTGAAGTTAAAACTCGAAGTTGCCGGACTCCTGGATCCAAGAGGACCCCCAAATACATATGGTAGTTCATTCATTAGGACACCATTGCTCCTTTTCTAAAAGTCGAAAGGAAATCATTTTTCAGAGTTGTAGGTTACAGTAAAAACAGTGCTATACACGTGCACCTACCCTCGCAAACATGCATATATATATATATATATATATATATATATATATAATATATATATATATATATATTATATATATATATATATATAAAGGAGGTTGGGGCATCTGGAACGCCGTAAGTTCAATACAATTAGGATGGATAAAAGCCAGCGTAACATAATCTTTTTGTTTTATTTTCCAAATTTTCGAGACTTTGAGTCTCATCTTCAGGGCTGTAAAATATACAAATTAATACCGAGTCTTGTTTTAATTTGTATATTTTGCATATTTATACTGCCCTGAAGATGAGACTCAAGTCTTGAAAATCTGGAAAATAAGAAGATAATGCAACGCCGGCTTTTTCCACCCTATATATTATATATATTAATATATATATATATATATATATATATAATATATATATATGTGTGTGTGTGTGTATGTATATATATATATATATATATAATTTTACTTCATAATTGTTTTTCATTTCACAAGAAGGCTTATCAGGAATAGGCCTACATCATTCCAATTATTAAAATCAGCTCTGTTCACTTACATCTTGGTTCCATTCTATTTATATATATATATATATATATATATATATATATATATATATATATATATATATATATATATAATAATACTTCATAATTACATTTTCAGGGAAGGCTCATCAGGCATAGGCCTACAACAACTCCATCATTAAATTCAGCTTTATTCACTTATATCTTGGTTCCATTCTAGCTCTCCATGGGTAGAAGGCCCCTCTCATCCCTCTCCTCATGTCGTTCTCCATTCTCTCGGTGTGACCAAACCACCTCAAAATACTTTGATCTATAACATCTTATTTGTTAAGCTTCTTAAAAACTTCTTTATAATATATATATAATATATATATATATATATATATATATAATATATATAATATATATTATATATATACATGTGCTAAATATCTCTCAGCAGTTTCAACCTTTACTCGATCATTGGCATTCAAACTCTATATACATCAGCAAAATTGAAAAAGATTAAAAAGACATGGAAAAATTAACACTTGTCTCATACAAAATAAAAACTCTTCCGACGTACCTTAATCATGACGTTTTTTTAGCTTCTGTGAATAAATTACTTTTTACACCCACCATGAACAATATCCACAGTTCTATTATGAGTCTTTTTTTATATCCTTGAACATCATCTATAACCTTTTTCCTCTTTACTTCAAAAAATCTCATATGACAGTTTCATAAAAAACCTCCACATCCGCTCTGTTAATTCCCCGTCAACCCTTCTGTCATCTACCTTACCCTCACAATTAATTACCATTATCACCACTAGCTGCAGCAGTATTTTTTTCAACTTTTCAATTATCCACCTGACGTCCTCAGCTACTTTTCCACAAGAATTTTCTAATTGATAGTAACTCCATCCACATATGTATCTCATTCACTCTCCACTTTTAATAACTCTTGACGAAACTAACGTCATCGGCACATGGCTGTATTCTTTTGTGACATCACATTTTATTATACGTGACCTTTGCTCATCAACCTTGCTCCCAGCATTTGGTGTATATTGTTTAATACAATTCATATTCCTTGTTGGAGTGCCTGCTCAGATTTTTCAATTTTTTTCATTTGTTCATTCTTTTTGCCTAGTTTATTATAGACTAATTTATTCATTCTGTATTTTGGTACAGGCTTACGTCTGCCAACTTTCCTTGCTGAATAAACAATTCTCTCATTCACTTTTGCAAGATCCTCAGAAATTGCTTCCACCCAGGTGTCTGCTGTAGCCAGTTGAACATCAGATTTTTTTTCATTATTATCAGAGAAGCCTGTATTGATGCTTAACTCCTGAATGTACTTAAAAAAAATCGTAGGTTTGTATCTTCAGTAAATCCACAGTGCAGACGCTGTTACGCTTTTATTCAAACACTGCTACAATCTTATATGTTTGGCTCATCACGTTGGTTTATTTCGATATTATATGTTTAGTCTGAATGAATTTAGAGCACATTATGATTCCAAGTATCGTTGCGCTTTTATACTGAACAATGGCCAAGTCCTCGTCACTTACCTCTGGGTAATGATCCTCAATCTTGTGTTCCAGAACATAGAAATAAGTTGCCCTAAACGTTGAGTGGATTTGGCAAGCAAGCATAGTCAAAGGAGAGACAATACTAGCATCGTGTAGAGCCTCTCCCGTCAAATCCCTGACGACGTTCCCGTCCTCGATCGCTTTCGTCCAATCAGTGTAGGCAGCTTTGATGGCCAGCGTTATTTCCTGAAGATCATAAACCATAAGCTTACGGATTGCTTGCTTCTCTACGAGCAAAGGTTATAGTCTAGTAGAATTCACAGCAGCCCAGCTGGGACAATGAACGAGCCTTTCCCCTCGTTAGATTAAACTAGGAAAATACGATGCTCTGTTAAAATGATATCAAGTGAAGGAATGTGATGGTCTTGACTTACATAAGGCAACCTTATGTTATAGCGAAAAATATATTTTGCTGATAGTTCAAATGAAACGTGTCTCGTCAGTTTGCTTAAGCTACACTGACATATATGGGAATTTTCCTTTTGACTGACCGGAAGATGGAAGCGATAGTTATTCTTGATGAATGTCTGAAGAAGAAGACTTCTGCGTTCATCGTCAAAACCGCGCCCCATCTCATCCTCGCTGAAAATCTCGAAAAGGTTCATAGATGATGTTCCCATGAGGACGTCGACAGGGGTGCGTCCCTCTCTGCCTGAATTTACAGGGTAAAAAAAAAAAAAAAAAAAAAAAAAAAAAAAAAAAAAAAACTATTGTAAGAGGATGAAAGTTTACAATGAATAAAAGCGTAAAAACAAAAAAAATTGTATGCATTTTTCATAAATAAAGTGGGAATCTTAATAATGGTCATGTAAATATTCGCTTCTATCCAGCTTGTATCAATATACATAAACATGCATTCTCTCTCTCTCTCTCTCTCTCTCTCTCTCTCTCTCTCTCTCTCTCTCTTATACATGCGCATTTATTTCTAACGCCCATACCCATTTTACTTAGCTGATCCTTCCAGTCTTCCTTGATGGTCACGCCATCTACACTCGGACCCACTGTCGCCAGAAAAGGAGATGTTTGTAACTGGACCTAGGGAAAAAAAACATTAGAATTCGTATAGTTTAGAGAAATTAATTTAGTCAACTGAAGGAGAGCCCTCCCTGACATTGCAAAATGAGATGGTATATAAAAAGAATTTTAACTTCACTTACCCATGAATTAATTTGCACGCTTAACTCCATTATTACAAGTTTTAGAATAGAAAAAATAAAATCAACATTACTATAATAATTATTATTATTTTGGGGGTCTATCACAATCATCCTATTCGACTGGGTGGGTTTATTGTGTAGGGTTCATGGTTGCATCCTGCCTCCTTAGGAATCTATCACTTGTCTTACTATGTGTCCTGATTCCAGGATCACACTCTTCTGCATGAGTCCTGGGACTACTTCAGCATCTAATTTTTCCACGTTCCTTTTCAGGGATCTTAGGATCGTGCCTAGTGTCCCTATGATTATGGGTACAATTTCCACTGGCATATCCCTTATCCTTATTTCTATTTTCAGTCTTGATATTATTATACTTATTATTATTATTATTATTATTATTATTATTATTATTATTATTATTATTATTATTAATTATTATTATTATTATTATTATTATTCAGAAAATGAACCCTGTTCATTTGGAACAAGCCCTTATTTCTATTTTCAGGTCTTGATACTTATTCTTATTATTATTTGTTTTTTTTTTTTTTTTTTTTTTTTGCTCTATCACAGTCCTCCAATTCGACTGGGTGGTATTTATAGTGTGGGGTTCCGGGTTGCATCCTGCCTCCTTAGGAGTCCATCACTTTTCTTACTATGTGTGCCGTTTCTAGGACACACTTCTTCTGCATGAGTCCTGGAGCTACTTCAGCCTCTAATTTTTCTAGATTCCTTTTCAGGGATCTTGGATCGTGCCTAGTGCTCCTATGATTATGGGTACGATTTCCACTGGCATATCCATATCCTTCTTATTTCTATTTTCAGATCTTGATACTTATCCATTTTTTCCCTCTCTTTCTCTTCAACTCTGGTGTCCCACCCATGGTATTGCGACATCAATGAGTGATACTTTCTTCTTGACTTTGTCAATCAACGTCACGTCTGGTCTGTTTGCACGTATCACCTATCCGTTCTGATACCATAGTCCCAGAGGATCTTTGCCTGATCGTTTTCTATCACTCCTTCAGGTTGGTGCTCGTACACTTATACTGCAAGGTAGCTGATGTTTCTTGCACAGCTCCAGTGGAGGGCTTTTGCCACTGAATCATGCCTCTTTTTGTACTGGTTCTGTGCAAGTGCCGGCATTCGCTTGCTATGTGGTTTATGTTTCATTTTTCGTATTGCAACTTCCTACATATGGGAGAGATGTTATTTCCATCTATCGTTCTTTGAACATATCTGGTTCTTAGGGCCTGATCTTGTGCCGCTGTTACATTCCTTCATTTCCTTCTTCAGCTCTCTCTGTAGCCATTGCCATGTGTCATCGCTGGCTAGTTCTTTAGTCTGTCTCATGTTATTGTCCGTGCATTGGTTTGTGTGCCAGTCTCTGTTCTGTCTGTCATTCTCCTGTCCTCTGTATATTTCTGGGTCTTCGTCTACTTTTATTAGTCCTTCTTCCCATGCACTCTTTGAGCCACGTCGTCTTCACTGGTTTTCAGATATTGCCCCAGTGCTCTGTTCTCGGTGTTGACGCAGTCCTCTATACTTAGTAGTCCCTCCTCCTCCCTCCTTCCTTTCGTGTTATGTATAGTCTGTCCGTATTTGCTCTTGGGTGTAGTGTTCTTTGTGTATTGTCATATGTTTCCTGGTTTTCTGATCTATGCTGCGGAGTTCTGCCTCGTCCATTCCACTATTCCTGCGCTGTATCTGATTACTGGCACTGCCCATGTGTTTATGGCTTTTATCATATTTCCGGCGTTGAGTTTTGACTTGAGTATCGCCTTGAGTCTCTGCATATATTCTTTCCTGATCGTGTCCTTCATCTTGTGATTATATCCCGTCCTTCCTTCCATTATTCCTAGGTATTTGTATCCTGTCTCATCTATGTGTTTGGATGTTGCTCCCATCTGGTAGCTTTATCCCTTCAGTTCTCGTTACTTTGCCTTTTTGTATGTTGACTAAGGCGCATTTTTCTATTCCAAACTCCATCCTGATGTCCCCAGATACAATCCTTACAGTCTGGATTAGGGTATCTATTTCTTTGATGAGCTCTTACCATACAGCTTGATGTCGTCCATGAACATCAGATGGTTGATTCTGTTGCCTCTTTTCTTGAGTTGGTACCCGGCATCCATCTTCTGTAGTACTTTTGTCATGGAATCATGGCTACTACGAAGAGTAGTGGGGACAGTGAGTCGCCCTGGAAGATCCCTCTCCTGATATTAACCTCTGCTAGTCTTATTCCAGAGCTTGTAAGTATTGTATTCCAGTTTGCGCATTGTATTTTTGAGGAAGCTGATGGTGTTTTCCTCTGCCCCATATATTTTCAGGAATTCTATTAGCCATGTGTGTGGTATCACGTCGAAGGCTTTCTTATTGTCTATCCATGCCATGCTTAGGTTGGTTTTCCTTCTCCTACTGTTCTTCATTACATTTTGTCTATCAGGAGCTGGTCTTTTGTGCCCCTACATTCCTTCTGCAGCCTTTCTGTTGGTGGGGGATGGTGTTTGTCTCCTCTAGGTAATTGTATAGCCTTTCACTGATGATACCTGTTAGTAACTTCCACATTATTGGTAGGCAGGTGATAGGCTGTAGTTACTGGCTATATTTCCCTTACTCTTGTCTTTTTGTACTAAGGATGTTCTTCCTGTGGTCATCCATTTGGGTGCATGGGATTTGAGATACAATGCTGGAGTTGTTCTGCTATTCGTGGGTGTAGGGCCTTGAAGTTTTTGAGCCAGTATCCATGGACTTCATCGGGACCTGGGGCTTTCCAGTTTGGCATTTTCTTTAGTTTTAGTTGGTGTCTGACTGTGTCTGTCGTGATCTCTGTGAATCTTTGTTTTATTCTCCCTGTTTCTTCTTGCCTTGACTTCCTGGAACCATGTTGCATGTTTGTTGTGTGATACCGGATTGCTCCATATGTTTTCCCAGAGTCTCTTACTTGGTTCGGCTTCAGGAATTTCTGGGTGGTTGTCTTCCCCTGTTAGTTGGCTGTATAGTCTTTTCTGATTGGTTCCGAATAGTTTGTTCTGTTGGTATCCCTTATTCCTTGTTCATGTACCGTTGGATCTTATGTGCTTTGGCCTTAAGCCTCTGTTTTACATCTTCTATTGTGTGTTTAGTCCCCTCTCTTGTACTTTGTATTTCTCGTTGAGTTCCTCCCTTGTTTTCTTGCTTCTTAGCCTTTTTCTGCCATCTCTTTCAGTTTACTCAAGTCAGATCTCATCACCATGATTTGCTTTTCCAGGCGCCTTTTCCAAGGAGGTTGCTGTTTTGGTTTCTGTTGGGTTGGATGTGCTGGTGGTGTTGGTGTTCGAATCCCATCAGTTCTGCTACTAATCTTGCTCCTGCATATACAAGTTATTTGTTTCTGTGATACTGGTGATATTATTATTATTATTATTATTATTATTATTATTATTATTATTATTATTTTGGAAGGAGACCCTCTTTCAAACAAGTTTTATTGAAAGATATTGCTGCATCAGCTGCATTCAACTTGTAAATAGTCTTCTCTATTTTTCTAACAATAGCTTTCTCTCTGCTACTACAACTGCGAGTATTGCGCCGATATTACTCATCAGGAGGAGTCAATTTCGGGGATATTGGCTTAATATTTATTTATTTGTCACAGTACATGAAACAAATAAAAAATACAATTCGATCTAGTGGCCAACGTTTCTCTCGGTATCATCCGAGCATGATCACGGCAGTGGATCGGAGTAGACTGTAGGTGTTGTCAAGATCTACTCAATATATAGCGGCAGGTCAGCGGGGGGTCAACCGCGAGCTGCGTTTTCATTGGCTGGTGGCGCAATGCGCTCCAGCTATTGGTTGAAAGAAGTTTTCTTCAAGACGCTTCTCGTCGTTTGAAGGTTGCGCTGTTGCAGCCTAGCTGATCGTCGAGGCTGGGGCAAGACTTCCCCGGCGCTGTGTCACGACGGCTCGCGTTGTCATTGGCTGATGGGCTGCTTGTCTCATCTGGTATTCTTTGATCGGGAGTGTCGTTCGGTCTGGTATTATTTGTGCTATTATTTATGCACATAGGTCTCCTTAGGTTGGTGGGGAGGAAGAGGACTTCCTGCGTCGTATTCAATGAGGGCTTCTCTTGTTGTATGAGGAGTGCCTCGAGCAGTCGCAAACGCCGTTGGTCAGGAGCTCTCCTATTATCTTAAGATAATAGGAGAGCTCCTGACCAACGGCGTTTTGCGACTGCTCGAGGCACTCCTCATACAACAAGAGAAGACCCTCATTGAATACGACGCAGGAAGTCCTCTTCCTCCCCACCAACCTAAGGAGACCTATGTGCATAAATAATAGCACAAATAATACCAGACCGAACGACACTCCCGATCCAAAGAATACCATGATGACAAGCAGCCCATCAGCCAATGACAACGCGAGCCGTCGTGACACAGCGCCCGGGGAAGTCTTGCCCCAGCCTCGACGATCAGCTAGGCTGCAACAGCGCAACCTTCAACGACGAGAAGCGTCTTGAAGAAAACTTCTTTCAACCAATAGCTGGAGCGCATTGCGCCACCAGCCAATGAAAACGCAGCTCGCGGTTGACCCCCCGCTGACCTGCCGCTATATATTGAGTAGATCTTGACAACACCTACAGTCTACTCCGATCCACTGCCGTGATCATGCTCGGATGATACCGAGAGAAACGTTGGCCACTAGATCGAATGTATTTTTTATTTGTTCATGTACTGTGACAAATAAATAAATATTAAGCAATATCCCCGAAATTGACTCCTCCTGATGATAATATCGCGCAATACTCGCCAGTTGTAGTAGCAGAGAGAAAGCTATTGTTAGAAAAATAGAGAAGACTATTTACAAGTTGAATGCAGCTGATGCAGCAATATCTTTCAATAAAACTTATTATTATTATTATTATTATTCAGAAAATTAACCCTGTTCATTTGGAACAAGCCCTTATTTCTATTTTCAGGTCTTGATATTTATTATTATTATTATTATTATTATTATTATTATTATTAATTATTATTATTATTATTATTATTATTCAGAAAATTAACCCTGTTCATTTGGGGGGAACAAGCCCTTATTTCTATTTTCAGGTCTTGATATTTATTATTATTATTATTATTATTATTATTATTATTATTATCAGAAAAATTCACCCTGTTCATTTGGAACAAGCCCTTATTTCTATTTTCAGTCTTGATACTTATTATTATTATTATTTTTTTTTTTTTTTCTTTTTTTTTTGCTCTATCACAGTCCTCCAATTCGACTGGGTGTATTTATAGTGTGGGGTTCCGGGTTGCATCCTGCCTCCTTAGGAGTCCTTCAACTCTTCTTACTATGTGTGCCGTTTCTAGGATCACACTCTTCTGCATGAGGCCCGGAGCTACTTCAGCCTCTAGTTTTTCTAGATTCCTTTTCAGGGATCTTGGGATCGTGCCTAGTGCTCCTATGATTATGGGTACGATTTCCACTGGTATAAAGTCCCATATCCTTCTTATTTCTATTTTCAGATCTTGATACTTATCCAATTTTTCCCTCTCTTTCTCTTCAACTCTGGTGTCCCATGGTATTGCGACATCAATGAGTGATACTTTCTTCTTGACCTTGTCAATCAACGTCACGTCTGGTCTGTTTGCACGTATCACCCTATCCGTTCTGATACCATAGTCCCAGAGGATCTTTGCTTGATCGTTTTCTATCACTCCCTCAGGTTGGTGCTCGTACCACTTATTACTGCAAGGTAGCTGATGTTTCTTGCACAGGCTCCAGTGGAGGGCTTTTGCTACTGAATCATGCCTCTTTTTGTACTGGTTCTGTGCAAGTGCCGGCATTCACTTGCTATGTGGTTTATGGTTTCACTTTTCGTATTGCACTTCCTACATATGGGAGAGATGTTATTTCCGTCTATCGTACTTTGAACATATCTGGTTCTTAGGGCCTGATCTTGTGCCGCTGTTATCATTCCTTCTGTTTCCTTCTTTAGCTCTCCCCTCTGTAGCCATTGCCAATTGTCATCGCTGGCTAGTTCTTTAGTCTGTCTCATGTATTGTCCGTGCATTGGTTTGTTGTGCCAGTCCTCTGTTCTTTCTGTCTTTCTCCTGTCTCTGTATATTTCTGGGTCTTCGTCTGCTTTTATTAGTCCTTCTTCCCATGCACTCTTGATCCACTCGTCTTCACTGGTTTTCAGATATTGCCCCAGTGCTCTGTTTTCGATGTTGACGCAGTCCTCTATACTGAGTAGTCCTCTCCCTCCTTCCTTCGTGTTGATGTATATTCTGTCCGTATTTGCTCTTGGTGTAGTGCTTTGTGTATTGTCATATGTTTCCTGGTTTTCTGATCTATGCTGCGGAGTTCTGCCTTCGTCCATTCCACTATTCCTGCGCTGTATCTGATTACTGGCACTGCCCATGTGTTTATGGCTTTTATCTATTTCCGGCGTTGAGTTTTGACTTGAGTATCGCCTTGAGTCTCTGCATATATTCTTTTCCTGATCGTGTCCTTCATCTCTTGGTGTTTTATATCTCCTCCTTCCATTATTCCCAGGTATTTGTATCCTGTCTCATCTATGTGTTTGATATTGCTCCCATCTGGTAGCTTTATCCCTTCAGTTCTCGTTACTTGCCTTTTTGTGTATGTTGACTAAGGCGCATTTTTCTATTCCAAACTCCATGACCTGATGTCCCCAGATACAATCCTTACAGTCTGGATTAGGGTATCTATTTCCTTGATGCTCTTACCATACAGCTTGATGTCGTCCATGAACATCAGATGGTTGATTCTGTTGCCTCTTTTCTTGAGTTGGTACCCGGCATCCATCTTCTGTAGTACTTTCGTCAAGGGAATCATGGCTACTACGAAGAGTAGCGGGGACAGTGAGTCGCCCTGGAAGATCCCTCTCCTGATACCTAACCTGCTAGTCTTATTCCAGAGCTTGTAAGTATTGTATTCCAGTTGCGCATTGTATTTTTGAGGAAGCTGATGGTATTTTCCTCTGCCCCATATATTTTCAGGCATTCTATTAGCCATGTGTGTGGTATCATGTCGAAGGCTTTCTTATAGTCTATCCATGCCATGCTTAGGTTGGTTTTCCTTCTCCTACTGTTCTTCATTACCATTTTGTCTATGAGGAGCTGGTCTTTTGTGCCCCCTACACTTCCTTTCTGCAGCCTTTCTGTTGGTGGGGGATGGTGTTTTTGTTGTCTCCTCTAGGTAGTTGTATAGCCTTTATTCACTGATGATACCTGTTAGTAACTTCCACATTATTGGTAGGCAGGTGATAGGCCTGTAGTTACTGGCTATATTTCCCTTACTCTTGTCTTTTGTACTAAGGATGTTCTTCCTGTGGTCATCCATTTGGGTGCTTGGTGATTTGAGATACAATGCTGGAGTTGTTCTGCTATTATTATTATTATTATTATTGGAAGGAGACCCTCTTTCAAACAAGTCTTATTGAAAGATATTGCTGCATCAGCTGCATTCAACTTGTAAATAGTCTTCTCTATTTTTCTAATAATAGCTTTCTCTCTGCTATTACAACTGGCGAGTATTGCGCCGATATTAACTCATCAGGAGCAGTCAATTCCAGGGATAATTGTCACAAATTTATTTATTTGTTACAGTAAATGAACAAATAGGTCAAAATATAAGTTAATATATTGGCCAACGTTTCTCTCGGTATCATCCGAGTATGATTACGGCAGTGGATCGGAGCAGACTGCTGTTGCTGTCAGGATCTACTCAATATATAGCGGCAGGTCAGCAGGGGTTCAACCGCTAGCTGCGGTTTTCATTGGCCGGTGGCGCAATGCACTCCCGCCATTGGTTGAACGAAGTTTTCTTCAAGACGCTTCTCGTCGTTGAAGGTTGCGAAGTTGCAGCTAGCAGACCGTCGAGGCTGGGGCAAGGCTTCCCTGGGCGTTGTGTCACGACGGGTCGCGATGTCATTGGCTGCTGGGCTGCTCGTCTCATCTGGTATTCTTAGATCGGGGGTGGTGTCGCTCGTCTGGTATTACTTGTATTTATACACATAGGTTTCCTTAAGTTGGTGGGGAGGAAGAGCACTTCCTGCGTCGTATTCAATGAGGGCTTCTCTTGCTGTATGAGGAGTGCCTCGAGGAGTCGCAAGCGTCGCTGGTTCAGGGAGCCCTCCCTATTATCTTTATATTCTTGATAATACCGTGCGCGGGAGATAGCTTCCTGGTGTGCTGTCATGACAGCACACCAGGAAGCTATCTCCCGCGACGGTATTATCAAGAATATAAAGATAATAGGGAGGGCTCCTGACCAGCGACGCTTGCGACTCCTCGAGGCACTCCTCATACAGCAAGAGAAGCCCTCATTGAATACGACGCAGGAAGTGCTCTTCCTCCCCACCAACTTAAGGAAACCTATGTGTATAAATACAAGTAATACCAGACCGAGCGACACCCCCGATCTAAGAATACCAGATTAGGACGAGCAGCCCATTCAGCCAATGACATCGCGACCCGTCGTGACACAACGCCCAGGGAAGCCTTGCCCAGCCTCGACGGTACTGCTAGGCTGCAACTTCGCACCTTCAACGACGAGAAGCGTCTTGAAGAAAACTTCGTTCACCAATGGCGGGAGCGCATTGCGCCACCGGCCAATGAAAACGCAGCTAGCGGTTGAACCCCTGCTGACCTGCCGCTATATATTGAGTAGATCCTGACAGCAACAACAGTCTGCTCCGATCCACTGCCGTGATCATACTCGGATGATACCGAGAGAAACGTTGGCCAATATATTAACTTATATTTTGACCTATTTGTTCATTTACTGTAACAAATAAATAAATTTGTGACAATTATCCCTGGAATTGACTGCTCCTGATGAGTAATATCGGCGCAATACTCGCCAGTTGTAATAGCAGAGAGAAAGCTATTATTAGAAAAATAGAGAAGACTATTTACAAGTTGAATGCAGCTGATGCAGCAATATCTTTCAATAAGACTTATTATTATTATTATTATTATTATTATTATTATTATTATTATTCAGAAAATTAACCCTGTTCATTTGGAACAAGCCCATGGTGTTCATTAGGAAGAGCTGGCATAAGGGGGTAACGGTAGATACAGAAAGAAGAGATCAGTTACAAAAAAAGAAAAAATAAATTAAATCCTTAAATCTATATGTATATATAAAATAAAGTAAGTTATCAAAATACAATGAGAATTGTATTAGGGTATTAATGCAATGGGAAGTAAAATATAAGGTGTAAAAAATGCAGTATTTGCAAAATTTCATATTACTTGCTCTCACAATACTTAAATCCCTTGTCTGATGCGATGTCTTAATTACACTTTTTTTTCTCGTATTCCAGAGGAATTTCCTCTTGCTGATGATATTGCCAGTAGATGTGTCTTGCTTAAGCTCAAGGTTCCCATCCATTAAAAATGTTTTTATATGTTTATAACCATAATCTATCAGCTGCCAAATACTTTGATCTGTCTCCTTAAAATCTCCGGAATAAAATTCATATATGTATTCCATACAGTCTTTCCTTGGAAGCACAGGTTTAGTTGAATTATAATTACTATGAACAATTACTTTTCTCACAGCAAAATGACCTTTTACCATTTGTTTTCGAATGAAACATTATGTTATTCAAATATTGCATTTACTGTAATTGCTGCTTAAATTGTTTTAGATAGTAGATTTTTTAAATGCATATTTAAATCCTTTTGTGTAGGTGAACCTTCATACCTTCATCCCCAGTGCCCAGGGCATGAGTAATATTGATGTTTAATATTTTCAACCGGCAAGTGAAATTTGTTGATGTACAAAATAGTACACCAGGCTTTGGTTACCGCTTGATTAATGTACATGTGAAAACCCTTTACGGACGAGTTAGATATATATATATATGCGTTTATATATATTTTTTTTTTCAACGAAAGGCCACGTGAAAATCTTCATCATTTTGTCCCAACAATCATTCATTTTCACGTAACGGGAAACCGGTTAATGAAACACGGCTCTTTGCCCCTGCAGTCCAAATCATTCCTGCCCATTAATTAAGAGGTGGTGAATATCATGTCATCGACATGAATGGACGAAATATAAATGGGCGTTCATTTGGTCAACTGTCATAAAACCTCATTTGGGGCATAAACTAATTACAGTTAATTCCATCATTCGGTTCATTCGATACATGAACTTTTTTAAATGAAAAATTAGCTAGCGTGTCCCACTATTGTTACAGATTAAATATGCGATGGTGTTTTGATGGATTGTTACGTATTAGCTTAG
>NC_061100.1:138233960-138274520 GCF_015104395.2 Macrobrachium nipponense | reverse complement strand
ACCGTCAATTATCGCCTTGGAATCCTTGGTAAGACATCTGGTTAAATGTTATTAATCTCTCTCTCCCTCTCTCTCTCTCTCTCTGTCTCTCTCAGATCCTGCCCATCAAACCTCTTGGAGTTTTTTCCTTAACATGCTTGGTATTTGCGACAGTAGTAGAGCAATAGATATACTCTATTTAGATTTCTAAAAGACCTTTGACAAATTTCCAAATAAGAAACTAATGACAAAAGTTAGAGCTTTAGGAATTGTAGGACAAACAGAAGACTGGATTGAAGACTGGCTAACTAATAGAAAGCAGAGAGTTGTAATAAACCGTGAAGAATCAGAATGTGACAAGCTGAGTTCCTCAGGGTTCTGTCCTTGGCCAGTTCTGGTTTTTTATTCATATTAATAATATTGATGTAATTGTAGGATTAACTAGAAGGATAACCAAATTGGCAGACGAAGCCAAAATTGGTGTAAATGCAGCAGACCCAGACAGAGTAGAAAGTTTAAGAATAAAAATAGAAGTGGTGCAAAAGATGACAAATAAATTTTAACTTGTAAATGTAAAGCGTTACAAATAGAGACAAACAACCTCACGCCAACTACATGCTGCTTGGTAATGATATAAATAGTGTAGAATAAGAAGAGGACCTTGAAGTCATTATTACCAAGGACTTTAAATCCACAAAACAATGCATAAAAGCTGAAAAGAAGGAGCAGAAACTAGTGGGATACATAAAGTGGGAGTAAAAATACAGAAATAAGGAAACGGTACTGCAGCTCTACACATCAATGGTTAGACCTCATCTTTATATGCAGTACAGTGTTGGTCACCACACTGAGAACAGGACATAAACAGATCAAGGGGTACAAGCAAGAGCCACAAAGTTGATTCCATCCAGCAGGCAATAGTTAGCAAAGACGACTAGAGAGCCTGAACATGCACGGCTTAGAAACACGACGATTGCGAGGACAACTAACAGAAACATTTAAAATACTGAATGGCATAACAAAAATAGACAGTACCCTATTTACGTTAAACGAAAATTAGACAAGAAATAATGGATGGAAACTAGAACTGAATAGATACAACACAATTCATTGTGGAAACTTCTTTACATACAAAATATGACACATGAATAAACTGCATCCAGTTGTAAAACAGCGACAGTGTGGAAGAGCTTAAAAGAAAGCTAGACAAAATCATTAGGACACTGTAATGAACAGTAAATCCTGCTCCTAGAGATAAGTGAGCGCACGATGTCTCCTTGGATGGATTAGACTAATAAGTCTTTGAGACGTCCTAATCCTTGTAACACACACACACTCTCTCTCTCATCTCTCTCTCTCCTCTCTCTCTCTCTCTCTCTCGTCTCTCTCTTCTCTCTCTCTCTCTCCTTAATAATAGAAAATTTCTCTCAGCTACAACAAGTCTTTCTGTAGCGAATATATTTTCCTTACTCAGGACAAGAAGAGATTCTCGACTTGAAATTAAGTCAATCTGAGCAATGTTATCATTTTGTTTTTTAAGTATTATTCATATCAATCCTCCCAACCCACCCACTACGAGGTATAACTTTCCTTGATATGAATATGAAAAGATGCAAGAAAAGTTTTGCAGCTTTCGCACTTTACACTCTGTGGATGCAAGGAGCATTTAATATCGCTTTTAATGAGCAAAGTTATTTCCAAGGAAAGTTGGAAAGTTGACATGTTTCGCTCTTTTTTCATAATTTTACACATGCCACACTATACACACACGCACGTGCTTAAACATATATATATATATATATATATATATATATATATATATATATATATATATATATATATAATATGAATGTAAGTATGCATGTATACATATAATATACATATATATATATATATATATATATATATATATATATATAGTATACATATACTATATATATATATATATATATATATATATATATATATATATATATATATATATATATATATATATATATATACATATATCTAATGTAGCACGAAAGAACACGTACTTGAGAATATCCACGGTAGAAATATAAGTGAAACAGGGTCTTGGAACAAGTACTTCGTAGTATATACATTTTCATGTTCACACTGAATAAATAAAAGTTGAAAGAGCTTTATATACAAAAACAGACAGAGGGGGCGAGGTTACAGTTTGTTCATCTGGGCGGCGTGTTCTTTAAAAGCAAAACAGATAAGGAAAGAGGATCAAGGTATAATCCAGGATAGAGATTTATATTCCTTGTTAACGTGGCTTCAATAAAAATGGACTCTAACAGATTCATTTTTTGGTGATCTTTGACCCATGCAGATTATCGAGGAATTATCCCACTTAATAGCAAGGCCTGTCTTAAGCCAATCATCCACAATGCCATTATTTGTTAATCCTCTTGATATGGCAGCTTAATCTTTCACAACATCATCTTTATATTCAGTGCAAACTTGAATAGTATGTAGAACATACTATGAAAGTACTTGTTCCAAGTCCCTGTTTCACTTACCTATCTACTGTGGATTTAGGATACACACACACACACACATATATATATGTGTGTGTGTAATATATATATATATATATATATATATATATATATATATATATATATATATATATATATTGCTACGTCTATAGAACGCCTCGCCTTCCCAGCAGAGTTTTAGTTATATTTAATTATAAAAGTAGCAGCCATGCTTCTCCTGAAGCGACTGTTGTTGGGAGAGTGGGTATGTCGTAGGAATGATATTTCCGGTCTGACGGAAGCTTAGGGTAAGAGAGGCAAGTCACAAGAGTAGCTAGGCTTCGAGATGGATTTTAGGGACTTCTACAATAAGACCTATTTTCCTTCCCAATTTGCTGGCGTTGTGTTTACCACCTTTCAGCAATGCTCGAGGCGGTTTTTGGAAGCCCCGTGATTCGAAAACAACCAGTATCGCTCTCAGTTCGGCTGCGAGACGTGATCTCGGACAGAGGTCAAATTGCCAGCCTCCCAAAATTAGGCCTACCACGACGTACTGGTGGACACGAACCCCAGACCTGAACAGAGGTCAGGCCGCATCCTTCTACAAGGATACATAAATATTGCATAAAGGTACGTCTGAAGTGTAAACTTCAACCCAGCACCTTTTACTACCATACGACTCTTGCTAAATTCATTTTCAATTCTCATTTTTTACCCCTTCTACATCAAAAGCCCTTTGTCCTCATCGGGCCACGTGCTCCCCTTTGTGACTTGTTAAAGACCAAGCTTTCGTGCATACCTCAGTGAACCATTCGAGTTTACCTTCCCCAATGTTAGAGAATTAATCAGCCTTAATCAAAGCAAGAAGTCATTTTTCCTTTTATCTCGTTTAATCTGGGATTCTTTTCCAGATTCCATGAGTCACGTGCCGTCTCTGCCCGCAAGTGTGCATTACCCCAAGTGAATGAAAATCAGCTTGAATTGAATGAGACTATAAGCCCCAACGTGGGGGCCAATATCATTTAACTTTTCTCCAGGCCAGCAACGCCTTTTTGTAAATAAATAGCTGTTAAGTAACGAGCTGAGTTTTCTGGCGACCTTCCCTCTAAAGTATTCATTAATAACTATCAGTTTACGGTAAGTTAAAGCAATTCCCTCTTGAAATCCCTCAATTATTTCTGTTTACGTATCTAGCCTCTCTCAAGGCCGCTATATACGTAACATTGTCGACCTTCGCCGAGGATATGAACCTAGCTTGCTTAAAAAAAGCTTGTAAATCGCGTTATCCGTTGTAAAACGTAAACTGTAAATTATTTTACAAAGCGTAAATCAAGCACACTTGCAGGGAAAGAAGACACACTGACTCACGGTAAGGTATTCCATTCATTAATATGATTATTCTATAACCAATGTTAGCTTAAGGTACGTTTAAGTATTTTTATTGTTGAAGTGGTCAAAAGAGCGTAGGTAGAAATCTTATTATTGTAACGGCGAACGCGCCAGTGCTTTATTTTAGCGGCGAGCAAACAATTTGCCCCGCGAATTCTGTGTTACTTTGTGCTGTCCTCGTAGGAGCTTACACTAACACATGTGCAGATAGATGCCAGAAAGGACCAGATCAAACTAGGAAGTGCTTTGCCAGGGTTTATTGCTGTATTAGAAAGCCTAGCTAGTTAGGAGTGTTTTACTAATAGTTACGGCAAAAGAAGTGTACAATTCTTTTGTCTGTGATATGTTAGGGTATTCATTTTTAACTTAATTTTCATTCCAAGTGTTGGTAACCGCTTACCTCTCAGCTAATTCAGCTTCGCGCTCTCTCGCGCCTGCGCGGTCTCAACCAACCTTCGTCTCATTCACAGCGGCAGCCATGTTTGTTTCCTCTTTCAACATTATCTAAACAATTTAAGCAAAGTAACGTAAGTCACGAAGTTTTAACGTAAATAATATCAATGTCTGTACTAGTATCTATCGTTCTGCCAGAGAAATTAACGTAATTCGCCTTGAATAAGAAAGTAGAATTTTGTGTTGTAAATTGCCTTCGCATTTACAAAGAATCAGCTGTTTTGAACGACATGCTGCGCGCTAGCAGCGCTACCCAGCTCCTTCACGTGTTTCACCTCGCATCGCTCACTCGCGCGCTGAGCGAAAATTTCATTTCACTTCGCACTTAACGTAGCCTCATTCACAATTGTTTGCTAACATCGTTTTAAATCCTTACCGTCATTTCACTGTTCACGGGGACCTAGTAATCTTACATAAAGTTAACGTAAATCTCAAGTAGAGTAAATCACAAGAATTGTTAACGTAAAACACGTCTTTGTAAAATTCATATTGAAACGCAAATCATTTCATAAGCGTAAGCCGCTACTATTAGCGTAAAAATCGTTCACCACGAGCGCGTTATCATTTTCATCAAACGTTATCCAAAGCAATTCTTTCATTTCACGTTAACGTAAGTAAATCATTTAACGCAAGTTGCGTCATATTAAACTAACATTAGTAGTTCAATTCAAATATAAGGGAGTTCATTCATATATCCTTTTTCACCCTCTCCGAGAGAGAGAGAGAGAGAGAGAGAGAGAGAGAGAGAGAGAGAGAGAGAAAACCAGAACCCAGTATTCACGAAGCCAAGAGTACTACATCTTACCATTAATTATAGCATGCCGAATTAACCTTATTTTAGTCTCTTGTGTCTTTCACTTACACAGCGTGATACGTACGCGCATGTGTCCATTGCAGTTTGCAAACATTTATTTGTTTCATTGACCGAGTACTTCAGCGAGGGCCTGAGCATTTCTAAAATTTCCATTACCTGTCGTTGCCCGAGTGGTCTTGTTCATTTTTATCCCAAAAGACTTGCGTGTACCGCAAGCACAATTCGCACAGTGTGCCACGCAAATTCATTACTTCCAGACAGGGAAGTCGTTACCAGTTTAGGACTGGCCACCACCAGTGCACGTCAGGTCTTATCATTTTACAGTGCCACTAATTCTTGACACTGTTCATCGACTGGCTGCTGAAGTACTCCCACCTTTTACTTTCTCTCCTCCACCATTACACTCTGCCATGAGGCAGTGCCCGTTTTTCCACTTCGGTTATACTTAAGAAGTATACTGCTCTAGTGTCGTCCGACAGGACACACCATCACGATACCAGTGCTCCAAACAAGGAGCGCCTCCTCATAAGTGCCATTGCACCTGTACAGGCCGTACAGGTAGCCATTCTACCTGCGTGTCCGTCCTGCGGAACGCCCCTTAGTGTGACGTGCGCCGCACACTCCATTTGATTTGTCCGCCTCATCAGAAGGTGCCACTCCCCAAAGTGCCACAGAGCACCCAGTCCTTTAAGATTTTTTTCATCCAAGCCTCCACTGCAGCCTAAGGAAATGGCTTCTGCTGCCCAACCACATGTATCCATGGAGCTGGAAAGGCTCCAGACCCTCATGGCTCTGGGCACGAACGCCGGTTACACTGGGCAGGAACTCACCCAGTGGGTGAAGGGGCAGGTGGATGATCTGCTCCTGCAAGAGAGAGCCGCCAGAGAAGCAGAGAGGAAGGAAAAAGAAGCAGAGAGGAAGGAAAAAGAAGCAGAGAGGAAGGAAAAAGAAGCAGAGAGGAAGGCAAGGGAAGAAGAGAGGAAGCATGAGCTAGCTCTCAAGGAGAAGGAGCTCGAGGTGGAGAAGGCACGACAGGTGAATGCCGAAGCCTAGCATGCAGCCAGCTCCCAGCCCCACGCCTACAGTGTCGTCCAACCCTATTGCCAGCATTAACGCTCTCATCCCGAAGTGGACTGAGGATGAGCCCGAGGCATGGCTGGAAGAAGTGGAAGCCTTATTCGGAAACTACCCTACCACTGAGATAGAGAGGGCCGCCCTACTTGCCAAGCACCTGGACGGCAAGGCTAAGACTGCCCTCCGCTCACTGGATCAGGGTCAGCGAGGGGACCTGGTGGAAGTTCGCCGGGTCATTACAAAGGCCTATGCAAATCACCCGGAGAGGGGTGGAGGCAGCGTTTCAGAGGTCAGCAAAGGAAGTTGGTTGGCCTGGGAGATTACTCCTACCACAAAATCCAAGCCGGAAAGCGCTGGCTCGAGGCCATGTCGTGCACCGAGTTCCAGGACCTGTTTAACAGGATCATGCTGGAAGACTCTACCAGTGTGTACCTGGGCCACTCGCAGTGCACCTTAACGACAAGCAACCCAAGACACTTGCAGAAGCTTGTCGCCTGGCTGACGACTGGGAGACTTTCAACCCCTCTCACAGCACCGCCCACCGACGCATAGTGCCACCCGGTCATCTCTCTGGATCCACTCGGCCAAAGGACGCCCACCAAGGACACCCACGGACTTGCAACGTTTGCAAGAAAGTGTGGTCATCTCGCAGCAGAGTGCCGCCTCAAGAGCGCTGAGAGCCACAAACCCCCCTCAGAACCCTCTAGGCCACCGAACGGTTGCCTCAGCCTCCTCTCAAGACCAATCAGATGCCTTCCGGAGACCAGCCCAGCAGAGGGACTCCTGCAGAGCCTGTGGGGCTACAGGGCAACTACTCTCGATATCCCGGGTGCCCCAAGCACGTGCCTTCGACCCGGCACGCTCCACCTGATCAGTGCCACAACCCCCTCGGCCGTTATGCCCGAGTCCAGGTCTCACCCTGAGCGGGTGTGGACCTCTTCAGTCACAGTGGCACCCCTGGATGGCTCTACCCTACCTGTGACCTGCAGTTACAGTTAGGTAGATAACCGGCTCCCCGATCTGTGTCTTTATAGACCGGGACCAAGTGCCAGCCCAGTGCCACAGTTGACGAGCACAATCAGGTGGGCCATGACTGGGTCGAAGGGCAGTCCAAGACCGTTCCCCACAGTCGTCCTGCAGGTCACCACTCCTTGGTGCACCAAACCTCACCGCCTAGGTGTGGTGCGTACGATTCGGCATGGAGTAGGTTTCCTATTGGGACGGGACCTCCTCTGGGGATGTCCCTCCCCCACACCACTCCAGGGCCAAGCTACCTCACCAACCTCAAATCACGGCCAGAGAGGACTCTTCACCTGTGTCAGAGCACACTGCCAGCCTTGGTGACTCCACAGATTCGCAACCTGTGGGGCCATCTCGGCCTTACCGTCCAATGCCACAGAAGAAGTTCTCGAACCAGTTCTGCCGAGACTGTGGCCGCAAGGGTCACATGTCTGCCAACTACGTAGGGTGCGCGAATTACAATATTCCGGCCATCGCCATGGCAGTTACCAATCCTTCGTTACTAGGACCCCCAGCTCAGGGCCCTATAACCGTCGCACCCATCCAAGGTCATTATCCACCAAGCCATGTCAGAGCCTTTGATGACTCCGGCGCTCAAATCTTCCCTGATACGGGAGATCAAATCCCCCGAGGGGCTACCATTGATAGACGGCAACTGATCACGATTGAAGGCATCAATCATAGTAAGATGATCCTTCCCACCGTCCAATTGAGAGTCGTACGACCTCACCTTGCCAAGGTATGTACACTTGCAGTTGCAAGCTACCTTCCAGGAGGTTACGACCTTATCCTAGGGCATGACCTGAGGTCTCCCATTTCCAAGGGCACGCTGAGGGGTATTGCACCTCCAGTACCCGCCACAGGTCCAGTCGACCTCAACTCTCTGCCAGTGCCACTTGGCAGCACTGAGCAGTGCCAAGCTCCGCCCAGCCTGGGCCGTAGAGCCACCCCCACCGAAGTTGAACTTGTGCGCGCCTGGGCCCCGAGCCTAGTGCCGGCAGACCTAACCTTCATACCTCCTCTGGAAAACCAGGAACTGCCCGACCAGGAGTCAGCCTGGAGTTTTCCCCTTACGACGGCTGTCGCAGCAGCCGGAGTGAGGGCCTCCCCTGCAGTAGGTTCCACCCCTACGACGGTTGCTGCAGATACCGAAGTAGGGTGTTCTCCTGAAATCTCTCAGGCTACCACTGCCTCTGCTCCTGCCGGCGTTTCTGGCCTTTCCCCAGAGTCTGTGCCTCCGTCTACTCCTAGGACTGGTATAGCCAGGTCCTGGAGGAATAAGAAGAAGAAGAAGGGGCGTAACCAATCATTAACATATTAACAAAAGAGCCACATGCTCTCCTTGACACCTGTGCCCGAGGTACAGTGTCGCATTCATTTGCAGAATGATCCTGGCACCTACCCAGAGAAGGTAGCCAGCCTGATCTCTGCCAGTAGCACTAACTCTCTAACCCCTAGCCATTGTGATACTAACCCTCACTTAAAATATAATTACCTCATTACATTTCCATCCTGGTAACGCACTAACCACTCATCCATTCCCTCCCCAAGCATCATTACCTCTCATTATGTATTTTAACAATTCCGTCGCTGAACTACTGCTGTGCGTACCACACTCTGGAATGATTGCGTCTCCATTTAACTGTATTGAGTAGGTTAGGCTAATGATTTAGTACCAGGGCATTACGTTAGTAGAAAGTAGAATCTTCAAGTAACCTTATCTAGGGGTAGAGTAGACTGTCGTCACAAGACAACCCGTAGTTATTACTTAGGCTAGACTACATTACTCCATTAAGTTAGTACACTTAGCATCTCCGCCTATACGTTAGGTAGGCCACTGTAGTCAGCCGTATCGCTGCTCAAAAAACTTCAAGTTAGAGTAGGAGAACTGGGTAGTCGAGGCGATCAACTTATTTAAGCCAAGACCTTCACGCCCGAAAGGGAGTGAATGCCTTCTTAACAGGGGGAGCTGCTACGTCTATAGAACGCCTCGCCTTCCCAGCAGAGTTTTAGTTATATTTAATTATAAAAGTAGCAGCCATGCCTTCTCCTGAAGCGACTGTTGTTGGGAGAGTGGGTATGTCGTAGGAATGATATTTCCGGTCTGACGGAAGCTTAGGGTAAGAGAGGCAAGTCACAAGAGTAGCTAGGCTTCGAGATGGATTTTAGGGACTTCTACAATAAGACCTATTTTCCTTCCCAATTGCTGGCGTTGTGTTTACCACCTTTCAGGCAATGCTCGAGGCGGTTTTGGAAGCCCCGTGATTCGAAAAACAACCAGTATCGCTCTCAGTCGGCTGCGAGACGTGATCTCGGACAGAGGTCAAATTGCCAGCCTCCCAAATTAGGCCTACCACGACGTACTGGTGGACACGAACCCCAGACCTGAACAGAGGTCAGGCCGCATCCTTCTACAAGGATACACTAAATATTGCATAAAGGTACGTCTGAAAGTGTAAACTTCAACCCCAGCACCTTTTACTACCATACGACTCTTGCTAAATTCATTTTCAATTCTCATTTTTATTACCCCTTCTACATCAAAAGCCCTTTGTCCTCATCGGGCCACGTGCTCCCCTTTGTGACTTGTTAAAGACCAAGCTTTCCGTGCATACCTCAGTGAACCATTCGAGTTTACCTTCCCCAATGTTAGAGAATTAATCAGCCTTAATCAAAGCAAGAAGTCATTTTTCCTTTTATCTCGTTTAATCTGGGATTCTTTTCCAGATTCCATGAGTCACGTGCCGTCTCTGCCCGCAAGTGTGCATTACCCCAAGTGAATGAAAATCAGCTTGAATTGAATGAGACTATAAAGCCCCAACGTGGGGGCCAATATCATTTAACTTTTCTCCAGGCCAGCACGGGCCTTTTTGTAAATAAATAGCTGTTAAGTAACGAGCTGAGTTTTCTGGCGACCTTCCCTCTAAAGTATTCATTAAATAACTATCAGTTTACGGTAAGTTAAAGCAATTCCCTCTTGAAATCCCTCAATCATTTCTGTTTACGTATCTAGCCTCTCTCAAGGCCGCTATATATGTAACAATATATATATATATATGTATGTTACATAAAAGGGGAATATAATAAGATAATATTTTGATATGCCATTGTAATGTGATGTACTATGAGTTTCTTAGAATGTAGAGAGTTGTCATTTAACTTCCCTTAGAGACAGTGTTCGAGGTGACGAGCTTTGGGAATGCTGATGTGTCTTTCTGGGATGGTGTGATATCAAAATTGCTGTCTTAACAAATCAGTGCCTGTTCTGTCGCTATGGGCGATCACAGAGGTGACTTATGAATCTAGTTCTAGGCAGGTACCTGGGGTGTGGACAATATGTGTGAGTTCCTGCGACGTGCGAGCCTTTTCCTACATAATGAGAGTGTAGCATTACCATGAGGATAGACCTGTGCAAGAGAGGCGAGGAGCCAAGATGGCTTCTTCGAACAGTATCTTTGTTATATAGTGTTGTGCATACTGTGTTGAATGGGTAAGCATATTTATTTTGGCCAAAGTTGTGGCTGGATTGTATTTGAATATTTATTTCAGAGATATTCTATTTCATATGATCTTTGATTTTAATCTTATGCTTATCGGAGTGTTCTCCTGTCTTCTAACAGGCGATTCTGGAGAAAGGGGGAATTGATCTGGAGGAAGGGGAATTGTTCTGGAGGAAGGGGAATTGATCTGGAGGAAGGGGAATTGATCTGGAGAAAGGGAATTGATCTGGAGAAAGGGAACTGATCTGAGATAAGGGGAATTGAATATGGTGACTTAATTGGTGTACTGACTATATTGACTATGCCTAACATTATGGCTTAACTAATGTTAGTTATTTGATTAATTACCGAGGGTTATCTGAGTATTTCGGACTTTGAGTTTAGCATTTCATTTAATCATTCTGTTAAGAACCTGAATTAATTTAGCTAATACTTTGCTTTAAAATAAATGCATATTTTTGTAAGTTCCGTGTCTGATTTGATGGCCTTGGATAATGGAGGGGGGAAGGTGTGGGGAGAGAGAGAGAGAGAGAGAGAGAGAGAGAGAGAGAGAGAGAGAGAGAATGTGTTACCAGTTGCCTTAGGCGCACGACCCATCGCTACCTTTTAAAATAGAAGAACGAGATTTTAGAATCCTGTTATTACATATATACGTATATATATATATATATATATATATATATATATATATATATATATATATATTATATATATATATATATATTATATTATATATATATATGTGTGTGTGTGTGTGTGTGTGTGTGTGTGTGTGTAGCATCTACTGGTCATTTTTACTAGATACGTATGAAATTGTAATAGCCACAATGCCCTCTTAACTTTTCAAATTCTTTGTTCTTTTTTGGATATGCTTGTCACTACAAAGCCTTGAGCTCCAAGTTCAAAGAAATTTTTTGAAGAAATCCTGATGTCCGGTAGCGGGAAACGAACCCACGATACCATAATCACGACGAGGTGACCTGTTAACCTGATCACGAGAAGGATAAAAGTCTACTCTCTATCGTACATACATATACCTGTCTTTTCAGATATATATTTATTAGAGATTGAATAGACCCATCCTCACCATCGTAGTCAAGTAGCCAATCGTTTTTATTGCTTTTTAGGCTGAATATATATGCAGCATCTACTGATCATTTTTACCATATACATATGAAATTGTAATGGCCACAATCTCCTCTTACTACTTGACTACGGTGGTGATGATGAGTCTATTCCAGCTGTAATAAATATATTTCTGAGAACGACAGGTATACAATATACATGTTCGAGAGAGAGTAGACTTTTCTCCTTCTCGTGGTCAGGTCGGCAAGGTCACCTCGTCTTGATTATGGTAACGTGGGTTCGTTTCCCGCTACCGGATATCAGGGTTTCTTCAAAAAGTTTCTTTGAAGTCGGAGCTCAAGGCTTTGTAGAGACAAGTGTATCGAAAAAAGAGCAAAGAAGTTGAGAAATTAAGAGGACATTGTGGTTAATTACAATTTCATACATACATACATATATATATATATATGTATATATATATATATATATATATATATATATATATATATAAATAAGGGAACTTAACAACGATAATTAACTAGAAATCAAAGCTAACACACAAGTAATGGCTAAGGAGGAATTACAAACTAAACAGAATCCGTCAAATAGAGTATCTGAGCAGACATATATCAATAATAATAAAAATTCTAAATAATAATGAAGTACTAAAAGTAAACTGGAAAAATTACTCTTCATGTCCGTAGTTGAAAGAGACCTAAAAGAGTTAAGATAAGAGTATGAAGACATGGAATGGAGTACGGTGAAGTATTGTGGTTCTAAAAGCCATGCAACGTACAATGGAACTGAGGTCGTTTGGCTATTGATTGTCAGTGATTGTTGTTTAATATGGAGGTACCGTAAAAACGGAAGGGAATTGCTGCCTTTTTGTTTGTTCAAGAATTTGAAAATCAGTGTCTATAAGATGGTGGCAAGCTATGGCAAGGAGTCTGGTGGCACTTTTTTTTTTTTTTTTTTTTTTTTTTTTTGCTGAAGGTTGAACCTGTACGATGTTTGACACCCTTATGAAAGTCGATCCGAACCTTAAGTAGGCGCTTGGTGCGTTCCATTAAAGTCCCAAATTACATTTTGTGCGAGCTACCTTGCATTGTAAGCCATACAGGTAAGCATCAACATAGGAGGTTGTCTTCAAAGCGAAACTGTCTTCCAATTGCATGCAGGGGTTATTAAAAGTAAATCTTAAATCAACTTAGGGATACATATGGTTCAAGAGTGACAATAATTTACATTTGATTGGGACAGAATTATTAGTGAATGAATGGTAGAGAAACATACATTACCATTTTGGGTAGTACTGTGCAAAGCACAATTTTAAGCTTGATAAAGTCTAAAAATTATTTAGTTATCTTATGATTTGAGAAATAATGTCTACAATAATACCACCTCTTCTGGCTATCCTGTTCCTCCATACAAGGAAGTTTCCTAGCAACGAAAACATAACAGTTACTTAAATTCAAGTTCAAAACAGCCTGACAGCTAATAATTCTCTTCTTGATTCTTTTAAGCTGGTGGAAAGGTTCGCGATCTTTATCAAGGGTCTGGAAATGCAAATTCAATGACCATTGATGTAAACTTTTATTTGTAATAAGCTAGTAATGGTCCGAACGTTTTAGAATTACGGAGACTGAAGCATGGAAAGGAAGTATTTATACAAAATCTGCTTGTCAAGAAATACTATTCGTCCTAAACCGTACTCCCTCTCGGTTGACTGGCTATCCGAATTGAAGAGACGAGAGAGAGAGAGAGAGAGGAGAGAGAGAGCAGAGAGAGAGAGAGAGAGAGAGAGAGAGAGTCTTTCTCCTTTTTTTCCTGCTTTTGGTAGCGTCCGATTCGTATGCATCATCCAGTAACGCTAGAGACGATTGATACAACTGTCACTTTTTGCCTAGACACATTGGCACTCTCTGCTTTATCAACTTGATTCCGGGGGAAAATGTCGTCCTTCTAAATCTTTCATTATCGTTGCCAGGTCGATTGCATTTTGATTCGAACGACATTAAAAGGATTCTTCTCTTAGATAGCTGACGTTTCCTTTGATGCTTAGAGCCCTTACTGTAGAGCAGAGAGAGAGAGAGAGAGAGAGAGAGAGAGAGAGAGAGAGAGAGAGAGAGAGAGAGTCCCTTTGAAACCAAAGCGTTGTAGTCTGATCAGAGAACAAGCATATCACTGCCAAAGGCTCGCATACAGCTCTGCGTTGTTAGAAGCTAACTGGTCTGGATGCTGACACAAACTTCTGTTCTCCCGAGCTCTTTGTAACCCTTGGATCGCCGTCCACAGCTTTTACACGAGATAAAAGGGCCATTTCCAGCATATTCTGCGCTCCCGCTTTTGGCAGAGACCTTGTCCTGTTTACTGACAATCTCCCGGAAGCTGGTGGAAAGACTAAATAGGTATTTATTTAACCTCATTATTTTTTAACAGTCAGAAGTGGACTACGCCAGCTGTCCAATCCTTTATTTTTATAATCTATGGTTTTTTTTTATTTTATTTTGTAAGCATTTATTCACAGTTGACTCTTTAAACCATTTGTTATTAGCAATAATTTCCTCCCTTTTAGTATTATGGATTCGCTTCCTTAATCATTACCACCGTTCATGTGCTATAAGTTTGGTATATAAGAAATTAAAAAAGGCTTTTAATTTACATGGCCAGCTTTCCTACAATAACTTATATGTAAATATATATATATAGATATATATATATATATATATATATATATATATATATATACATATATATATATATATATGACTGGTAAAAAATGTTCTGTTACAACAGAATTCCATCTAATAAAAGGAGCCCATAAAAACACCAAAATATAGAGAGAAAAGTACTGTATTTCAGAGACAGCAGTCTCTGAAATATAGTATTTTTCTCTCTACATTTGGGTGTTTTTTTGGGTTCCTTTTATTTTATATTATATATATATATATATATATATATATATATATATATATATATATATATATATATATGAGAAAAGGATACTTAAAAGAAAAGTGATCCAGTAACTTACATATAGGAATCATGGTTAACAGATAAACAACCCTTCACCCTCCAAGAAAGGAAAATCTACTTAAATAAATAATACCAGAGAAATAAAACAGCCATCATGACAAAGCGGTATGGTCTTACTAAGAGCCGCTACGGCGTCTCTTGATTTACGGCCATAAACCTACGTAACCAGAAAAAAAGACCCTTCCAAGCTTTTAGAGTAAAGAAGAACCTCCGCCTGAAAAAGATGGGGATGTGTGTATAGTAAGGGTACTTAGCTCTAGGACCGCAGGAACTAAATGTATTAGTCCTGGTTCCTCTGTGCAATAGAAGTTATGGAATGTGACATTATCTTCCAGAGATGGTCAGAATCACAACTGCCAGTGATATGAATAGGAGACTGTCCTTCTGAGTCCTTTGGATATAAAAGTAGTAAAGTGCTGTTAACATATGCACAAGGTTATGAGTTGCCAATTGCAAAGATATTCAGAGGTATACCATGGCATAGTAAGTATGACGATGTAATACCTAACTTCTACAAGCTGACTTTCAGGTGGAAAAAGAACGAGAAGGGAGTGAATAAAACAAAAAATAAAAAAAAATTTGCTCGAATTTAAGGTTAGTAGGGATAAGCATGTCCAAACAAAGTGTGACGAAGTCGACCAAGAGGTCACCGACATATATATATATATATATATATAGATATATATATATATATATATATATATATATATATATATATATATATATATATATATATATTATCGCACACACACACACACACACACACATATATATATATATATATATATATATATATATATATATATACATATATATATATATATATATATATATATATATACATATAAATGTATATATATACATATATATATATATATGTATATATATATATATATATATATATATATATATATATATATATATATATATGAATTCATTCTTTTCAGGATTCTTCAACATAAATGTTGATCCCGTTGGGCGCGCAGCTGTGACCAATTTCGGTCTGATGGACCAACTGGCAGCTCTCCACTGGGTCCAAGAGAACATCGTGCACTTTGGAGGTGACCCAGGTCAGGTCACCGTCATGGGTCACGGGACAGGGGCGGCCTGCCTCAATTTCCTCATCGTATCGCCGACTGCAACAGGTCAGTGAATAGGTAAGTAAATGTTCTTCTGTCAATGAATGTGAATGGTTTAGGAAGATGTTACTTGGTTGCAGTTGTGTTTTTTATATGATATGGATGTGCTGTAGCCGCACGTTTGTTGAGATACGTCTTGTTTACTTCTTTTCTGCTTAATTCCTGATCGGGGTCGCCGTGTTTAATTATTCTTGTCCAAATATTCCTATTTTGTGCCATCCCATCGTCCATTCCTTCGTCTCCCATGTCCTCTAGAATGCGTCCCTAGCACTTCCATTTCCATGATCTCTCTTGCATCACGTCACCATCATCGCGCCCCCGCCCTCATGATGTGTGACACATCAGCGGCCCATGCTGATCCCCTAATGTATTCATTTAATTTTTTTTTTTTTTTAAATAACAATAATAATATTAATGACAGCTGTCCAATGTACAATTATTCCTTAACGTTTCGATAGTATCTCTACCGTTTAATGAAAGGCGAATGAAGCCCGGCGTAATTCATACCCAAACGTTGCCGAAACGTTAAGGAATAAATGGACTTTAGACAGCTGGTATAATATAATTTACCTGCTGTTGCAAAGAAACTCATTCAGATAGTAGAAACTGCAATGTAAACTCAACGGCTTCCAGACGGCCATTCTCTGTTTTAATGAAGTTAGCTTGAAAAGAATCCTTTCTTCAGGAATCTATAATAATCCTAATATTAATAAAAATGATAATTCATTTCTACTCACGTTTGTTTGGTATCGTCACCAGGAGCCGGTCTGTTCAAGCGAGCGATCATCATGTCTGGATCAGCCCTGAGCCCTTGGGCATTCGTTCAAGAGCCCCTCCAACATGCCCTTCAGACGGCGACGCAGCTGGGATGCCCAGTTCCAAAGGACCTGTACCGTCAGTACGAAAGCCTTCTTCAGTGTCTCCGTCAAGTACCTGTTGACAAAATACTGAAGGTCAGCATAGCGGAGAGCTTACTGGAATTTGTAAACTAATCACATATACGGGAATAATTATATAATTATCATCAAAATTAGATTGAATTGAATACATCATTTTACATTCCATCATCCCGTTTGGATTCAATGAAGTCTCAAACGGCTTCGTGGTCGATATTCAACCTTAAGACATCTGGAACAAATACACTAAAATGGCAAAAGGTGAAAATGAAATGAAAATTGGTATAATAGCTTACATTACAATGTGGACACCCGACTTACCATAAATGTAAATATCCGCATACGGCAAAATTAATCCAAGAATGATACAATGAGACTTCGCAAAAAAAAAAAAAAAAAAAAAAAAAAACGCTATTAATTACTTAATCTTGGGACTAAGCTAATACGTAACAATCCATCAAAACACCATCGCATATTTAATCTGTAACAATAGTGGGACACGCTGGCTAATTTTTCATTTACAAAAGTTCATGTATCGAATGAACCGAATGATGAAATTAATTGTAATTAGTTTGTGCCCCAAATTAGGTTTTATGACAGTTGACCAAATGAACGCCCATTTATTTTTTCGTCATTCATGTCGATGACATGATATTCACCACCTCTTCAATTAATGGGCAGGAATGATTTGGACTGCAGGGGCAAAGAGCCGTGTTTCATTAACTGTTTCCTGTTACGTGAAAATGAATGATTGTTGGGACAAAATGATGAAGATTTTCACGTGGCCTTTCGTTGAAAAAAAAATATATAAACGCATATATATATATATATCTAACTCGTCCGTAAAGGGTTTTCACATGTACATTAATCAAGCGGTAACCAAAGCCTGGTGTACTATTTTGTACATCAACTAATTTCACTTGGCGGTGAAAATATTAACATCAATATTACTACTCATGGTCTGGGCACTGGGGATGAAGGTATGAAGGTTCACATACACAAATGGATTTAAATATGCATTTAAAAAATCTACTATCTAAAACAATTGAAGCAGCAATTACAGTAAATGCAATATTTGAATAACATAATGTTCCATCGAAAACAAATGGTAAAAGGTAATTTTGCTGTGAGAAAAGTAATTGTTCATAGTTATTTCATAATTCAACTAAACCAGTGCTTCCAAGGAAGACTGTATGGAATACATATATGAATTTTATTCCTGAGATTTTAAGGAGACAGATCGAAGTATTTGGCAGCTGATAGATTATGGTTATAAACATATAAAAAACATTTTAATGGATGGGAACCTTGAGCTTAAGCAAGACACATCTACTGGCAATATCATCAGCAAGAGGAAATTCCTCTGGCATAGACCGAAAAAAAAAGTTGAATTAAGACATCGCATCAGACAAGGGATTTAAGTATTGTGAGAGCCAGTAATATGAAATTTTCTGCAAATACTGCCTTTTTTACAACCTTATATTTTACTTCCCATTGCATTAATACCCTAATACAATTCTCGTTGTATTTTGATAACATTACTTTTATATATACATATAGATTTAAGGATTTAATTTATTTATTTATTTTTTTGTAACTGATCTCTTCTTTCTATATCTACCGTTACCCCCTTATGCCAGCTCTTCCTAATGAACAACCATGGCTTGTTCCAAATGAACAGGGGTTCATTTTCTAAATAATAATAATAATAATAATAATAATAATAATAAATAATAATAATAATAATAATAATAATAATAATAATAAATAATAAGTATCAAGACCTGAAAATAGAAATAAGGGCTTGTTCCAAATGAACAGGGTTAATTTTCTGAATAATAATAATAATAATAATAATAATAATAATAATAATAATAATAATAATAATAATAATAATAATAATAATAATGAAAAATAATAATAATAATAATAATAATAATAATAATAATAATAATAATAATCAAAATAAGTATCAAGACCTGAAAATAGAAATAAGGGCTTGTTCCAAATGAACCGGGTTCATTTTCTGAATAATAATAATAATAATAATAATAATAACAATAATAATAATAATAATAATAATAATAATAATAATAATAATAGAAAAATGCGCCTTAGTCAACATACCCAAACAAAACAAAAAGGCAAGTAAACGAGAACGGAAGGGATAAAGCTACCAGATGGGAGCAACATCAAACACATAGATAGACAGGATACAATACCTGGAATAATGGAAAGGAGGAGATATAAAACACCAAGAGATGAAGGACACGATCAGGAAAGAATATATGCAGAGACTCAAGGCGATACTCAAGTCAAACTCAAAGCCGGAAATATGATAAAAAGCCATAAATCACATGGGCAGTGCCAGTAATCAGATACAGCGCAGGAATAGTGGAATGGACGAAGGCAGAACTCCGCAGCATAGATCAGAAAACCAGGAAACAAATGACAATACACAAAGCACTACACCCAAGAGCAAATACGGACAGACTATACATAACACGAAAGGAAGGAGGGAGAGGACTACTAAGTATAGAGGACTGCGTCAACATCGAAAACAGAGCACTGGGGCAATATCTGAAAACCAGTGAAGACGAGTGGCTAAAGAATGCATGGGAAGAAGGACTAATAAAAGTAGACGAAGACCCAAGAAATATACAGAGACAGGAGAAAGACAGAAAGAACAGAGGACTGGCACAACAAACCAATGCACGGACAATACCATGAGACAGACTAAAGAACTAGCCAGCGATGACAATTGGCAATGGCTACAGAGGGGAGAGCTAAAGAAGGAAACTGAAGGAATGATAACAGCGGCACAAGATCAGGGGCCCTAAGAACCAGATATGTTCAAAGTATGATAGACGGAAATAACATCTCTCCCATATGTAGGAAGTGCAATACGAAAAATGAAACCATAAACCACATAGCAAGTGAATGCCCGGCACTTGCACAGAACCAATACAAAAAGAGGCATGATTCAGTGGCAAAAGCCCTCCACTGGAGCCTGTGCAAGAAACATCAGCTACTTGCAGTAATAAGTGGTACGAGCACCAACCTGAAGGAGTGATAGAAAACGATCAGGCAAAGATCCTCTGGGACTATGGTATCAGAACGGATAGGGTGATACGTGCAAACAGACCCAGACGTGACGTTGATTGACAAAGTCAGAAGAAAGTATCACTCATTGGATGTCGCAATACCATGGGACACCAGAGTTGAAGAGAAAGAGAGGGAAAAAATGGATAAGTATCAAGATCGAAAATAGAAATAAGAAGGATATGGGATATGCAGTGGAAATCGTACCCATAATCATAGGAGCACTAGCACGATCCCAAGATCCTGAAAAGGAATCTGGAAAAACTAGAGCTGAAGTAGCTCCGGGCCTCATGCAGAAGAGTGTGATCCTAGAAACGGCACACATAGTAAGAAAAGTGATGGACTCCTAAGGAGGCAGGATGCAACCCGGAACCCCACCCACTAAATACCACCCAGTCGAATTGGAGGACTGTGATAGAGCAAAAAAAAAAAAAAAAAAAAAAAAAAAAAAAAAAAAAAAAAAAAAAAATAATAATAATAAATAATAATAATAATAATAATAATAATAATAATAATAAGTATCAAGACCTGAAAATAGAAAGAATGGATAAGGGATATGCCAGTGGAATAATTGTACCCATAATCATATGGACACTAGCACGATCCTAAGATCCCTGAAAGGAACCGTGGAAAAATTAGATGCTGAAGTAGTCCCAGGACTCATGCAGAAGAGTGTGATCCCGGAATCAGCGCACATAGTAAGAAAAATGAGGGGATCCTAAGGAGGCAGGATGCAACCAAGAACCCTACATATAAAAACCACCAGTCGAATAGGATGATTGTGATAGACCCCCCAAAATAATAATAATTATTATAGTAATGTGATTTTTATTTTTTTCTATTTCTAAACTTGTAATAATGGAAGTTAAGGCGGGCAATTAACTCATGGGTAAGTGAAGTTAAAATTCTTTTATATACCATTTCATTTTGCAAATGTCAGGGAGGGCTCTCCTTCAGTTGACTAAATTTAATTTCTCTAAACTATACGAATTCTAATGTTTTTTTTCCCCTAGGCCAGTACAAACATCTCCCCTTTTCTGCGACAGTGGGTCCGAGTGTAGATGGCGTCGTGACCATCAAGGAATGACGGAAGGATCAGCTAAGTAAAATGGGTACGGCGTTAGCAAATAAATACGCATGTATAAGAGAGAGAGAAAGAGAGAGAGAGAGAGAGAGAGAGAGAGAGAGAGAGAGAGAGAGAGAGAGAATGGATGTTTATGTAAATTGATACAAGCTGGATAGAAGCGAATATTTACATGACCATTATTAAGATTCCCACTTTATAGAAAAAAATGCATACAATTTTTTGTTTTTTTTTTTTACGCTTTTAATTCATTGTAAACTTTCACACTCTCACAATATCTTTTTTTTTTCACCTGTAAATTCAGGCAGAGAGGGACGCACCCCTGTCGACGTCCTCATGGGAACATCATCTATGAACCTTTTCGAGATTTTTTCAACGAGGATGAGAGGGGTGCGCGGTTTTGACGATGAACGCAGAAGTCTTCTTCTTCAGACATTCATCAAGAATAACTATCGCTTCCATCTTCCGGTCAGTCAAAGGAAAATTCCCATATATGTCAGTGTAGCTTTAAGCAAATTGACGAAACACGCTTTCATTTGACCATTCGTGTCTGGAACTATAAGCAAAATGTATCTTTCACTATAACATAAGGTTGCCTTATGTAAGTCCAAGACCATCACATTTCTTCACTTGATATCATTTTAACAGTAGCATCGTATTTTCCTAGTTTAATTTTAACAAAAGGGTTTTGGGAAGGGTCGTTTCACTGTTCCAGCTGGGTGCTGCTGTGAATTCTACTAGACTATAACCTTTGCTCGTAGAGAAGCAAGCAATCCGTAAGCTTATGGTTTATATCTTCAGGAAAATAACGCTGGCCATTCAAAGCTGGCCTACACTGATTGGACGAAAGCGATCGAGGACGGGAAACGTCGTCAGGGATTTGACGGGAGAGGCTCTACACGATGCTAGTATTGTCTCTCCTTTGACTATGCTTGCCTGCCAAATCCACTCAACGTTTAGGGCAACTTATTTCTATGTTCTGGAACACAAGATTGAGGATCATTACCCAGAGGTAAGTGACGAGGACTTGGCCATTGTTCAGTGTAAAAGCGCAACGATACTGGAATCATATTGTGCTCTAAATTCATTCAGACTAAACATATAATATCGAAATAGACCAACGTGATGAGCCAAACATATAAGAGTGTAGCAGTGTTTGAATAGAAGCATAACAGCGTCTGCACTGTGGATTTACTGAAGATACAAACCTACAATTTTTTAAGTACATTCAGGAGTTAAGCATCAATACAAGCTTCTCTGATAATAATGAAAAAAAATCTGATGTTCAACTGGCTACAGCAGACACCTGGGTGGAAGCAATTTCTGAGGATTTTGCAAAAGTGAATGAGAGAATTGTTTATTCAGCAAGGAAAGTTGGCAGACGTAAAGCTGTACCAAAATACAGAATGAATAATTAGTCTATGATAAACTAGGCAAAAAGAATGACAAATAAAAAAAAAATTGAAAAATCTGAGCAGGCACTCAAACAAGGAATACGAATGTATTAAACAATATACCAAATGCTGGGAGCAAGGTTGACGAGAAAAGTCACGTATAATAAAATGTGATGTCACAATAGAATACAGCCATGTGCCGATGACGTTAGTTTTTCGTCAAGAGTTATTAAAAGTGGAGAGTGAATGAGATACATATGTGGATGGAGTTACTATCAATTAGAAAATTCTTGTGGAAAAGTAGCTGAGGACGTCTGGTGGATAATTGAAAGTTGAAAAAAATGAACCTGATGGTATTAGAAAATAATGCTGCAGTTAGTGGTGATAATGTAATTAATTGTGAGGGTAAGGTAGATGACAGAAGGGTTGACGGGGAATAAACAGAGCGGATTTGGAGTTTTTTTTTTTTTTTTTTAACTGTCATATGCGATTTTTTGAAGTAAAGAGGAAAAAGGTTATAGATGATGTTCAAGGATATACAAAAGACTCATAAATAACTGTGGATATTGTTCATGGTGGTGTAAAAGTAATTTATTCACAGAAGCTAAAAAAAACGTCATGATTAAGGTACGTCGGAAGAGTTTTTATTTTGTATGAGACAAGTGTTAATTTTCCATGCTTTTAATCTTTTTCAATTTCTGCTGATGTATATAGAGTTTGAATGCCAATGATCGAGTAAAGGTTGAAACTGCTGAGAGATTTTTAGCACATGTTTATATATATATATATATATATATATATATATATATATATATATATACACATTGTGAAAGAATTTTTTAAGAAGCTAGACATATAGATGTTATAGATCAAAGTATTTGAGGTGGTTTGGTCACGCCGAGAGAATGGAGAACGACATGTTGATGCAAAGTACCCATGGAGAGCTAGAATGGAACCAAGATATAAGTGAATAGAGCTGAATTCAATGATGGATTGATGTAGGCCTATTCCTGATAAGCCTTCTGTGAAAATGCAAATTATGAAGTAAATTATATATATATATATATATATATATATATATATATATATATATAATATATTATCATATATATATATGTGTGTGTATATATATAGTATCTATATATATATATATATATATATATATATATATACTATATATATATATATATATATATATATATATATATATATATATATATATAGGTAACGGTTGGGGTATCTGGAACGCCGTAGGTTCAATACAATTAGGATGGATGAAAGCCAGCGTAACATAATCTTTTTATTTTCCAACTTTTCGAGACTTTGAGTCTCATCTTCAGGGCTGTAAATATACAAATTAATACCGAGTCTTGTTTTAATTTGTATATTTTGCATATTACTGCCTGAAGATGAGACTCAAGTCTTGAAAATCTGGAAAATAAAAAGATAATGCAACGCCGGCTTTTTCCACCCTGTATGTGTGTATATATATTATATCATATATATATATATATATATATATATATATATATATATATATATATATGCATGTTTGCGAGGGTAGGTGCACGTGTATAGCACTGTTTTTTACTGTAACCTACAACTCTGAAAAATGATTTCCTTTCGACTTTTAGAAAAAGAGCAATGGTGTCCTAACGAATGAACTACCATATGTATTTGGGGGTCCTCTTGGATCCAGGAGTCCGGCAACTTCGAGTTTTAACTTCACAAAGGAAGACGTCGTTCTCAGCGAGTCTATCATCGCGCAGTGGACAAACTTCATGAAGTTTGGGTAAGGAATAGAGATAACATAAACTTCAAAGTCCCAACTTTGTTTCAGGAGTGAATTTATGTGACTGTTTATTTTGTCCTTCCCGAAGGTTGTTTGAATGAACAGATTTCTTTTCACCTCACAGAGAACGAGGATACAACAAAGTCTTCAGTACAATAGATAATCTTTCGATGAATCGAGCAGCTAATTAGATTACTTCACTCAATCAGCATCATCATTAACACAAGTTATTTTTCTTGTTTTTCAGGATAGTATTTTTTTTAACGAACCCACTGCCAGCTGTATGTTATACAATGGTAAATATTTCAGTTTACCTTGATAACTCAATTAGGCTGTGCTTAATCATTCGTTAGTTTGTTCTATTTTCTCCTTTCTTAAACCAGTCATAACAGTTTTTATTTTTAATAAAAGAACCTGCTATATATATATGAATTAATTTTCCCAATTAAAGGAATGTATATTGTTCATACTTAATATATATGCGGCTTTTTTTAAAATCTGAGAGAGAGAGAGAGAGAGAGAGAGAGAGAGAGAGAGAGAGAGAGAGAGAGAGAGCGAGAGAGAGAGGTATTAGCGAATAGTGCAAAACCTCAAGAAAATATTAGATCATGACGAACACTAACTCTTGCAATCCTCCACGTTTAATGAATAAGTACTAGGAAATAAGGAAACATTATATACCCAAGAAGAAATTCAATTCAGGAACGAGCTGGTACTACAAACACACACAAATATATATATATATATATATATATATATATATATATATATATATATATATATTTGTGTGTGTGTGTGTGTGTGTGTGTATGTACGCGCGTGTGTCAAGGGTGGTGCGGATGTATTTCCATGTTTTAACATTTTATGATATCATTTAGCTTACAGGATTTTGTTCATTGGGATGAAAGGTTTTTGAGAGACGTTTTCCTTGCAAATTACATTACAGTGTTCTTTCCCACAGACATCCCAGGAATCTCGTATCAGTGGAAACCTTCGGAGACCAGACAAACAACAGAACACAGTCCTCGCCAGAATGGCAAGTTCGATCCCATTCATCAGGGATATTATGAATTAGGTAAAGTAATACATTTTTTATCATGTGGAAAATGTCACTGTAATGCTGGTCTTTTCATCAGAAATGTTTATTACGATAGATTAGTTATAAATAATATTTCTGTTTCTCTTTTTATGGCTATATGTGCATCTCTCCACCAGTCTACATTCTTTTAATTAAAAAAACTTATCCGATACACTGAAAATTTATTTGTAAAAAGAAAATTTTACAAGACCTTTCATTAACAACCTGATGGAACTTCATTTCCATTATATATGCATTAAAGATACAAATTCGGTGATGGATTTTATTACAAATTGTCCCTTTTACCTTTGTAGGTACTCCTGGTCGTTCACGAGACCACTACAGGGCAGGGAACGTGGCACTGTGGTCCTGGCTTGTGCCAGAATTAGAGCGGGTTGGTTCACGTTATGGCAAGGACTCATCTGAGGAATCGACTAAAGTTTTTCCGCTGGACCACTTGACAGGTTCAGCACAAAGAGAACTTTGGCCCATAAATTTGCTTCCCAGCTACAATACCACTACAGGCTCCCCGTCCACAAAAACCTCTTTCTCCGGAACAGCTGGAACAGCTGTCGCAGAAGTCCATAAGAAGAAAAAGTCTGGCCCATCTGAAACACTTGATGCACGCGAAGCGAGAAACGACCTACCGTACACAACAGC
The DNA here is from genome assembly GCF_015104395.2 of Macrobrachium nipponense. Classification (NCBI taxonomy): domain Eukaryota; kingdom Metazoa; phylum Arthropoda; class Malacostraca; order Decapoda; family Palaemonidae; genus Macrobrachium; species Macrobrachium nipponense. The sequence continues at coordinate 138,248,559 of NC_061100.1, read as the reverse complement.
TTTTAGCGTCACGGTTGCTATTGCCTGCTCACTTCTAATACTTAACATGGTGGTTCTAACGATTGTATACTACCGTTATGATTCAAACAGCAGAATGAGGGATAACGTGCAACTACATGCAGCCGCAAATCCAACCAAACCCATTTACCACACTGAATTATACAGTAAACTGAGCTCTTCTGCTACACTGCATAGCGACCTAGCTGCTAGTTTTGAAGGGGGTAATCATGACTGGCCACCCGACTATGCAAGCAGTTGTAACGTCGTCTGTAGAGATATCTCATCAGAGAAAAGAAGATCGCATAATATTTTCGACAGGTCGGTTCTCCAACATCCAAATGCACCTCCAGATTGCCGGGCACCAGCGCTGTTTATGAGGCAGCCTCTCGCTTCCTATACTTCGGCTGTTGACGGACAACTGGTTCCTCTGAATTTCCCTCGGCGCAAAACCTCGGAAATGGAGGTGTGAAATACTGATCTATTTCCGTGACAAACACAACTTACGCCATTGATTGATATCTTCAGCTACTGGTTGATTTCTTCAAGGCTGATGTATGGCAAGTTTCTCAAAGCTTAAAAATGAAGTATTTTGTTTTTTATTTCAGAATCACAGGAAGCCCTCAAAAGCACAATGAAAATACCATTACCGATTTGAATTTCATAGCTTTTGAGCAAGGGATATTTTGATAGCTGGACCACGCAAGCAGGGATGTTTAGTTTGAGTTTCTCCACTTGAAGTTTTCTCGACAAATGGCAAGCATACGTCATTTCTAACTCGACAAATTTGAAATCGGGATTTTTCTCTCTTTCTTAGGAGCTTTCGAGAATAGCGTAAACATCGAAGTGAAGAGAAGACCACTGAGAGGCCATTGTCGTGAACACTAGTGGTTTTATTATGAAATAGATGTATTTACATAGAGTGAATGATTTTCTTTGCGTACCTCGGTGGCTAAGCTTTTGTAAGCATAGAATAAAAAGTTTGTATATGATGTGGAAATTTCATTAGCCCCCAAAACCAAGACTGCAGTTATAACTACGGTGATGAAATACAATCTGTAAAGTGTACGCGAGTAGATGGAAGACATTCTATACCTATAGTCTGGGACACCTCAAGACACGTGCTATACTGATATATTAATTAAAAATAAGCAATGCATATTGTGCACCTGAGACTATAAGGCAACGGAGGTATCCAAGAAGAGGGAAGAATCCCTTATCCGTTCAAGGCATTTTTTTTATACTAGGCTTTTATTTGAAGTTATATCTGACCGGCAAAGAGATAATTATTCTTAAATTATCCTTTCAGCAAAAGCGTTTGTGCTTCAGAATTATTAGCAAATGCGTCTCAAGTGGCATTATAATATTAACCAGCATCACTTTAGGGGTTAGCAGACGCTAAGCAATATAAGCATAGGGTTCAGGAGTAACCAAAGATTTAGCGTAAGTAAACCCACAAAATCTTAAAACTTAACACCACAAAAACTTAAAACTTAGACATTTTTTGTAACACTGGACAAATCGTTGTAAATCTAAGGTTTGTTGTGAATTAGAAATCAATAATAAATTGAATATAAGTGTAATTAAATCACGGTGATTTCAGAGAAAAAACGCAATACTATTACGATAACCCATAAAACATTAATTATGGGCGAAAATCATAACTAAATAAGAACGAAAACGAACGATCACGAATCAAAGCAAGTATCCCATATAAAATATCTCATAGAAAACGACAAAATTTCACGTACAGAAAATAGTAATATTCCTTATTTTCGTCTATAGCTAAAGAAATTAAGAAGTCCGTTACCAAACATTTGTGTGCCCTTTGCACTTTCAGTTTGCAATGATTTTGTTCTATTCTTATCCTGAGTTCCCGTAAATTTACCTGCTGTGAAAAAGCAATACATTGAATTACCGCTTTATTTGCTGGTATTCTGATGAAAACTTCACACATAAAGAAATAACTGTCCTGTAAAGAATTAAACATTTCATGGACTTCAGTGACACTGATGCTCTGACATTCATAAACAGTAAATAGTCTATATATTTTTTTAATTAGAAGTTTTATCTAGAAAATCGAAATTTACATCGAAAAATCATGAGGAGTGACACGCAGTGATGGACTTTACATTTATATGATAGGGATGGTACAGAGGAACCTACAGCTGCAAAAAATATTAGCATTTGACGCCGGAGGAGACGGAACCATGACCTCATTCTAAGACCAAGGGATCAAGGTAGAGAAAAATCATGCTAAGAAACATGTTTCATATCTGCATTTGCTGGAGAGAAATATAACAGAAACCAGTTTCATACAAGAAAGGGTTTGGTGAAAATCTGAATATATCAAACTTTAAACTGAATGCCATAGCTATCCGTGTTAACAATGAACATCTTTCAGTCGACTGTCAATGTAGCAATGCATAATGTAATTTCCTACCACTATATTCACGTTGTCTTAACAACATAAGACAAAGACGGTTAGGATATTTACCATGGGCTTTAATTATACTTGTGATATTTTAATTCTAACATAACACGGTCCTGTTTATCGTCGTTTCTAAACTATACTCCGTTTTTTCCATCTGTCCATCCGCCTGTGGTTTTTGCGCATGGTAACACTGCATCCCGGGCTTTAAATAATATCCTATTTCGAATATTAACGGTGTAATTCGCATACAGTAAATTATCAAAACACTTTTCAGTTGCTAACGTACACCCAGATATCGTTTTATTTACCTAAAATTTAGACATAGCGTAACTATTAAAAGCCCAGGACGCAGTGTTACCATGTGCGACCACCACAGGCGGATGGACAGATGGAAAAAAACAGAGTATAGGTAGTTCGAATCTTACTGGGGAAAGAACAATTTCCCCGGAATAGCTATAAAATAAGTTATAATTCCCCTTGGGTGTAAGTTATTTTCCAAGGCATCATGTATTGGACATAAAGGTACATATATAAAGATATTTGTGGTTGACATTAATGAGTGAAAAAAAAATTATGGTTGTTTAAGTAACAAAACTTCATGCATTATATATATATATATATCATATATATATCATATATAATATTATTATATATATATGCTTTTTTTCTCTATCCATTTTATAGTATATGTATATATATAAATATATATAACCTCTGCCACGGAAATATAACAAAATATATACAAAGCATATGGCCATAAAGAAACTGAAACAAAGAAGAGTAGCCTAAAGGTAAAAAAATGTTTCAGTTTCCTCGTGGCCACATACTCACACACACACACACACATACACACACATATATATATATATATATATATATATATATATATATATATATATATATATATATATATATATACATACATACATACATACATACTATATCAATACATACATATATATATATATATATATATATATATATTATTATTATTATTATTATTACTATTATCATAATTCAGAAGATATACCCCTATTCATATGGAACATGCTTCCAAAAAATATGTTAATTTCGAAAGCAGTGACAGAATATAACAGGAATGTAGAAAGATGATATTAGTCATTAGAAAAGAGAATTGAATAAACTAATACATAAATAGATAAAATTATGAATAAATCATCAAAATTGATTTAGAGCAGCATATATACATAAATATACGCTGTGATATTCTTGCTCACCACGATCTTCGTCATTCCCGTCAGCTCTTTGGCACAATGCCACAGGCGAGGAGCACTAACGAGCATAGGTTGAATTGACATTTGGAAATATGAACATTATGTCTTAAATTTATGCTCTTATTTTTTTCATGTCTATTGCATATCTTCATAATTGACATTTGGAATTTTTGTGACTTTTTATCAGTGATACTGAAGTTTTATGAATCATACGTAGAACATTCTCTACTATTGGATTCAAGTGACCTTAAGGAAACGTATCAGAGAAATATGATAACCACAATGGCCCCTTAACCTCTCTATTTCTTCACATTTTGGATAATATTTTCAATATATATATATATATATATATATATATATATATATATATATATATATATATATATGTTTGTGTGTGTGTGTGCGTGTGTGTGTTTCTTTTTACAAAGTCAGCATCAAATTGTTAAAGAAATGGGAATAGTAGTTCTTAATGAATCTCTTTAAACTTTTCCATTCAAAGTTTATAAATAATCGCGCAAGTTTTTCGAGCATCACCTTAACGCAATAAAATTCAGATTAGCTTAAGAGATGATCATCTCTTTTGTGACCCTCCTTCGTTATCAATCTCACCTCAGCAATACGTCAATCCGTCCTGTCATCCTTTTCACCAACCGTATCATTACCTACACCAACAATGCCGAAACCAGCACTCTGGACAGCTTCCCATCCATCAAAAGCAGTTCATCTTACAGAATCCATCACTTGCGGGAGAGGAGCCAGAATATGTATAGAATAAGAGGGAATAAAAGGGAAGGCGGAGAGAACTATCTCCTTTCTCTCTCTCTCTCATCTTTTTTCCTTCAGTCGACTGCCGTTCTCTCTCAATGTAAAGAGAGGCGATTCTCCTTGATGTCTCTTTACTATTTATCTTCGTATTCGCTGCCATTTTCCTCTCAGCGAGTGTCATTATTTTCTTCCATCGTATCGCCATATATAAAGTCTTGACAGGGCCACTTACCAGGATGTCTTTTCGCGTCTTTCAACTCCATTCTCAGCCTTGACCTTCGCTTGGTGAAGAATTAACCTCTGGTCGTCTAAAGCGGGCAAAATTTTCATAAGGTTATCGGTATATTATTATTTTCCTTGAAATTATAATATCAGCATAAATATTATAATATATATATATATATATATATATATTTATATATATAATTATACTGATATATATATATATAAAGGTATGATTTTACTAATGTCCAGCACTAACGATGACCCCAACATAATCTCATCATTTTCAGGAAAACATCTTTAGCGAAGACAACATCACCAAGACAGCAAACAAACAGGCAGTCTACTTTCATCCAGAATAAACAAACAAATTCAGCCTGTGAGCGCCGTTCCTGAATCGTATGCTATTTGGTAAACTAGTTTAGTCATCCGTAAAAATACCCTGGCATTTTGGGCAAATTCTCCTGGGTATGTTGCTGACTTGTAGTTACTAGTGTATATTGCACCGTGTAATGTGCCTTAACAAGCTAATTTTTGTTTTGTTTCGTAACAAAGGCTTTCAAGTAGCTTGAAAAATAATAAAATTGATGTTGGTATTTACGCAAATGAAATCGTCTTTTTCTCTTCACAAGCCACTTTACTGACATAACTTTTCGTTTCATTGCAGTTGTAAATAATGAAAAAGTTTTGTTGTATTTCAACCGTTCTTACTTTAACAATATTCTTAAATTGAAAACTAGCTGATCCTTGTTCATTCGAATTCTGTAAATATATCTATGTGTGTATGTAAATATGCACTTAACTGTGTATGTTTATTTCCATAATTAAACTTAATGGTAGTCACTAACGAAAACCAATATCACGCTAGTTTTCCTATATAACTTCTCAGGAACGAACGCATAATAATTTGCAATAACATGCTACAAAATGAACCAGGCCATTGTTTCTCTTTTCCACCGAAAAATCCCAGTGCAAAACACGGTTGCACAAATTGTCTATCACTAAAACATTAATCTTGCTTGAAATTCCGTCATATTCATGTGAGGAAATCAGCAGCTGATCAGCGACACGGGTGTACTTTGAAACATTTTTAGCTTTAACCAGTTAAGCTTCATAATTACGTGAAGATGAGCTTTCAGTCCTTTTTGCAATATTAAATCAAGTGACGCTATATTTTTCATCTGTGAGGATTGCTCAGTATTTCGGCAATAAAATTCAAAGCATCTGTCTCGTTACCTAGGGGCATTGTGTTTACGTTAACTTGTGCGCGTTTAATTGGAACACACATATAAACCATTCATTTCAGTTTATCTTGTCTGTTTGTTGGTGCACAGACACTTATTTGCTCTTGGGGTTGGCCTTCTCCCCTTACATAAACACAATAAGCGACCAGTGACACACGCGTTGGAGTTATCACACACACTTAGGCTTGTGCCGACAGCCGGATAGATGACTCGTGCTGAGTGACTGCACGGGGGCACCTAGGTAATCAAGGTACTTGTGAACGAAATCTCGATCGATGATCGACATGGTGCTTAGTGGGGAAATAAATAGGTGAGTGAATGATAGGTAGACTTCTTTTTATATTTTGTTTATTTCTCTTTTGAGGCGATGGGCTGTTTATTGGTGGGCAAATAGGCATTTCAAGTTTTCAAGGTGGCTGAATGACTTAGTTGCAGAAAGTTGCGATTAGTATTATACTCTGCTATATTTCCCCATGACAAGAACCTTGCCCAAGAGGAGTCCTCATCAATGAACATAATATCGCGGAAACAAAACGCTTCCCTTCAAAGGACTGGTCTTCTGGATTATTTCAAGAAAATTGCTAAACGGTAGACGTCAAGAAAGACCAGATCTCGATATTAGTTTTTCAATGAATGCTGATCAGCTATGGCTGTTTTCTTGCAACTCCCAACTTCCCATCGATTTTCCCTCCCACTTCTTCAAAATATCAAAGACTCTTATTATTCTCTTATGGAGAAATTCCTGCATTCCATCTTCGCCTCTCACATTAAATTGCTTAAGTCCTGTACCATCTATTCGTGCTCTAATGTTTCTAAGTTTCCGTCTTCATTATCTTTAGTCTGTTCTCTCCTTTTTGTTTCACGGCACTTTTTGACGTAATGAACCCGAATATCTCTTTCTTTACAGAAGTTCTCTCTCTCTCTCTCTCTCTCTCGTTATCGAGGACCCTTATTTTCTCTTCAAAATCTTTTCTCGTATTATCAAACTGTAATTCATCTTTAATGGGCAGGTACCTGTCACTTTGAGTTACAAAAAAGGTTATTTGGGTTTTTTTTGTGGGGATAAGGGAGACGAATAGTGGCTGGCATTCGGGCGACACAATCTCAGACGATTGTGGAAACGGTTTAATTTAGGTTATCAGCAGACTGCTCATTCGGGATGTTTCAGAAACACCTCTGAATCAATTGCAATTTTCAAAAATGTCCAAATGCCATCAACCAATAGAAATGTTTGCTAGTAAAACGCAAAAACAAAGCAAATGCATCAGCTAACACACACTTCAAAGCTCTCGGTAATTGCATTAAATCAAAATCTATTAGTTTGTCATAAACTGATAACATTGTTGGAAAAACCAAATCATAATCGAGCTTTATCGTACCAAAACTATAATCATATTCTACTTACTGGAGAGTGATATTCTCAGCGAAAGAAAGAAACAGGGAAACAAAATGATAGGATAGTCATTCGAAGAAATAGGAAATAGACTAAAACTAAGAAAAGAAAGTTTATAAAAAAATGTGAATATATATATTATATACATTTATGTTATATATTATATTATATTTATATATAATAATTATATAATATATAAACATTAATATATTACATATATATAACTTTTATATATAAATATGTATATACACACACACACACATATATATTATATATATATATATATATTTATATATATATATATATATATATATATATATGATTTTTCAGGGCATTGATTTTTCTGACAATGTGTTTAAATGATCTTTTTGTGAAGTGATGCCCGTTTATATAAATAACTTCGCAAAAAGATCACATAAACTCATTGTCAGAATAATCAATGCCCTGAAAAATCACGTAATGTACAGAAGGCGGGAGTTAGAAGGCAAAGAATGAACTTGTTCGTATATTATTTGTAAACTGCAGCATCTGGCGTATATGAGTGAACTTCCTATGGAATGCTGAAATGAAACTCAAGCCACATATGTTGGATAAATATGACGTCTTGTATGGCACAACTAAAATGAGATGAAGCGAAGATCCCGGTTCATAGCTCTTGCGTTTTGAAAGTTGATTGACCTCTGGTATTATCATTTCCTGTTAATCATCTGTGGATTTGAGGACAGTTAAGGAACTCGAAACGAACCATTTTTCTGTTTTTCCATTTATATCAGCTGTACAAACAGACAGACAGGCATTCTGACTGGAGACAGTGAGAAGATCTGATTCGAAACAAACAGACAGAACGACAGAGATTATGATTTGAGACGGAGAGATTTTTTCATTTGAAATTGACAGACAAATATTCATGCATTCTGTTGGTGCATATCTTCTTTTACAGTAACTACGTAGATATATTAGAACTCCAACATCCACAAACAAACATGTCATAAAGCCTTTCGATTAATATTGAATAATGTAGCATCGTAACCATAATTAGCTTTGCAAGATATTCGGACCACGGATCAGATTGCGGTGTCGAGCGACAAACAGTGCTCTGTTCGATGAGGATGAGGTGAGGATGAGGATGAGGAGCGGGGAAGAACGATCTCTTGCACATAGGAAATGATGAAGGAAGCTAGGATTTCTAGCTACGAATCCTCTTCGCTAATAGAAGCCCGAGAATGTCGTCCCGCCATTTATTATACGTATAAAACATCCACTGTAGATTCATTTGTTTGGAAAGAAAATATAGGAAACTCACTATTTCATTCCAGAACACTGAAGGGCAGAGGAAGGCTGCGATCGCGGACTGGACAACTAGATGGCATTTGGAAAACTGTCTTTTAGTCTATTCTGTAAGTAGGTTCCTTAAGGGGGGAAAAAAGATAAAAATGCACGATTTCTCCTGCAAAATAGCTACATGAATGACAGATTTCTTCCATACTGATAACTAAATATACAATTCCTTCCATAAAAATTGCTTAAATACATGATTTTCCCATATGAACAGCTACAGTGTAGTACTTGTTTCCATATAAATACCTAAAATGCAGATTTTCATCCTTATCGATAACTAATTGAAAGAAATGTTCCATTTAAATAGCTAAAAGGACAAGCGAAGTCTTATATATAAATAGCTAAAAGGACACGCGATTTCCTCCATCAAAACGGGTAAAATGACCTGCTGAAACGCTATGCCAATGAACTATACCGTGAGTACTCTCTAGCATATCCTATAAAGGGTATAATAGAATTCTAAGGTCATGAGATACGGACATCAACTGGAAATTGTGGGTGAAAATCTTCAAAATGCATCAGACATTTGGACTATCTATCATTTACTAACTTTCAGTTAAATCTACAGGAATCACATTACACTATTCGCATCTTGGTTTAGGGTTAATTATCATGACTATTGATGCAAATGAGGTAATAATCCTTTACATGAGACACACATATTCAGATGCTCTTCTATCTCCATCTATAACTTCTGCCCTTTAACTTCGCTCGCCATTAAGCTCTAAGTGTTTAACTGAATTTCCTACAGTTTAATAATACAGTCAATTACTCTATTCATTATCAATGTACTGTAAAACAGACACGGAAAAAGTGTGTGTACTCGTGTTTTTATGCACGTATGTGCCTGTGCATATGTTTACATAAATGCCCTTAAAAAGAAAGTTTAATAAGAAACACACGAGAGACTGGTTAAAAAGCAGATTTCTTTCCATGTTTCGTTATCTCTCCATCCATGTATGTCAAGACATCTGAAGACAACACAAGCAAAGTCATTGTCTTGCACTTTGTGTCATCTCGACGAGGGTAATTGAGGTGCAAATAAACATCGCGTTAACCAGAGAGAGGAGAGAGAGAGAGAGAGAGAGAGAGAGAGAGACTCCTAACCTTCAAGAATTCGTTACGTCACTCAATATGACATTGGCTGATTTGGAAGTTCTGCATTGGTTGTTGTTGACATGTTCGAAATGGCAAGATTTTCCCTTCTGTAAAGAATTATACAGCGTTAGATTACCCAAAAGATACATTTCATTTTACCCTCTTATTTAATCTTTCGTTCTCTACATGCTCTCTAGTAATCATTTACATATCTGTAACTTGAAACTTTTTTTTTTTTTTTAACTTCGGAACCTTCTGAGCAGAGAGGATAAAAGCTATCCATTTTATCAAACTAACTTCGCGTAAAATTTGCAATTTCATCCATAGAAAAAACACGAGTAAATTCAAAAGACTAAAGAAAAACACGAGCAGCGCTTACTTCATGGTAATTGCTTGTCAAGATAAAACTGCAGCTGTGAAGAAAGTTTTGGCTATATAATTGTTGTCTCGAGTTACAAGGGACGGGTTATTGGAACCTTATAGCGGGGCGAGCTGCTATATCATTCAGTGTTTGCTACTCATATACAAGTCACTAAGAAAGAAGTATCCTGCAGCTTTCTCATTTTGCTCGTAACTAGTTTCCTAGTCATCTACGAAAAGTTAAATTTCACCGTAACTGAAAAAGGTAACGAAGGTCAAATGAATGAAAAATTGAACACGCAGTTTGTATCGTATGATTCCCCCGCCCCCCACACCCCCGCCCCGCCTCTTTCCTTCTCTTCACCCAAGGATCTTAAGCTTAAAAGGCATATACTATGTAAATGCATAAATGGCTCAACTGAGCTTTAAGACTCATCGTGTGCACGAAACTCGTTTGTCTCAGCAGGATTAATAGGTTATTGTTGTCCCTACTCAGAATCAAAGACAAGCAAAGTGGGGCTTTTGGCAACCACTCCTTGGTGAGATATATGACTGGGGATCATCACCTTCATTGGGAACAGATAAAGAAGCTTCTACTAAGAAAGCCTAACGTATCCACAAATGTCACCCTTTCTTATGTGGGAAGGCTCCTTCGCTTTTCACTAGGTTTAAATACGGTAGTGAAGCATTTCACTATTCAGTATAGCTTACACAGGTCGTAAGCATTGCCAGGGTTATATGGAGATACCTACAATACAAGGTAAGCTCACTCTGTCCCTAGCCAAAACTTGAAAATTAGATGTAAATTAATTCATGTCATATTTCATAATGTCTATATACTTTAATACGAATGACACCAAAATACATGTGATTCGTATAAAACTTGCCAATGTATTACTGAATGTTAATGACCATTTACGGAGAAATGACGCCTCTCTTTTGTGTCGAGATAAACCTTTTATCTAAAGTGACCACTATTAGCTTCCATTCACGCTTTTACCTCCCGAAAAAAAACCCTTGGGCCATTTATAACACTGAATGGAACGACTTTTAAGACGAAGCTGTAAAATCAACTAAAAGGAAACTTAAGTGGTAATTATATGCGTCATAAAGATTAATTCGTCGATAACCGTAACCCAGTCTTTTAATTTTCTTTGAACTGAGACGGAAATAACGTTTGGAAGCGAGAGGCTGTGATCGAGATAACGAAGAGATCTGTCTGTTCCGAGGTTAATTGCCGCCCGTCCCTTTCTGTCTCGACCCGAGAGATCTTCATTCTTGAGACTTGGCAGGCGATGTGACGGAAGCTATGAAAGTGTTCTCAGCATTGCTAATTAGTTCTCTTCCTATTTAACTGTCAATGGGGAAAATAGCATCCACGGATGAAGAGACCAGGGGAAGTGGTCATGAAAGACCACTCATTTAAAAAGAAATGATTTGATCTAAAGGCAGGGAGGTGAAATTTTCCTGAACGAATAAAATATATTATAATATGCTTTCAATACTATTAAGCAATTTGAAGTCGTTGTTGATCTATCAGTCTTCAGTAAAGGCTCTTGAAGATGAAGTTACAACTTTGTTATTGAAATAATTCGTTCTTTTATATCAGACAACATTTTTATTATTTGCAGCTGCATTACAGAGAGAGAGAGAGAGAATGTTTACCACTTTACTTTATTAAAATAAGATTAAATACTTTCAAAATTGATTTAAATTCTGTCAGATGCAATCTGATGTTTATCACATTCAAAATAAGTTCATAACCTAGTTTATATTCATAACTGTTTCAAACCTTCTTTCACTTGTCATAATTGGTTTGGTGGAAATTCATGCATTAAACCAGAAAATTTAAAGAATATCAAATTAAAATGATTTGATATTTTGCTCTGTGGATGTTAGTATAACATCAAATGTATACTCGAAATATGTGATGGTAGATGTGTCGATATGCTACTCTGAGTTTGTGCGAGCAGTTAGCTTTTGAAAAAAAAAAAAAAAAAAAAAAGTGCCACTGTATGTAAGCGATCAAAACTTATTATCTCGTTCTTGTCTTATTTTCAGCGTGAAATATGATCAGCATGCAATTAAAAGAATGAAAATGGTTTGTCATTCTCTGCAAGAATATGTATTACTTAGTCTTTAATTATATAGCGTCCGATGGCCCTTTTTTCTTACTAGAAGCGCAAATTTCATACACGATGACTTGCCTTTCTCTGACATATCTTGGCTTGCTTCAATCACCAATATTTTGTTAACCTTCTTCCTGTGATGGTCCTACGTAACCCCAACATTGAAGGTTAACCCTGAAACCGTCATCGAACAAGAGAAAACAACAAAATATGGCCCTCAACCGAAGTAAAAAAAAAAAAAAAAAATTCTAATCTTTATAACAAGAACCGCCAGAGTTACACAATAGATCCATTCTTGATGACATTCCAAGACAAGATTGTGAGATGCCATTCTGGTTTACCAAAAATTGTAACAGAAAGAAGAAACCTTTTTAGTACTACAATTAGTTTTATTATAATAACGATCTTGCATGAAAGAGAGAGAGGAAAAGGAAAGAGACAGAGTGAGAGAGAGGCCGACAAACACACAGAGACAAGCTCTCACTCGCACACAAGAGAAAGAGAGAGAGAGAGAGAAGCTCACATGCACACATACACACACACGAGAGAGAGAGAGAGAGAGAGAGAGAGAGAGAGAGAGAGAGAGAGAGAGAGAGAGGAGATTACTTTAGCAGGATCTCTATAAACAAACATTACTTCCTGCCCAAGATTATGTTACCTTTATGCATACTTAACAAGAGACCATTTTTCAGTTACAGGCCGAGCATCGAAAGTGCAGAGCAACAAGGTTTGAACTTTAAGATACATTTTAAATGTTCTGGGGGACTATCAGTGCTAGAGGGCCAACTGACATTTAGATTTAACAACACACGTGACTGTGCTATTGTGTTTCCCTGCAGGACGAAAAGAATTAATTAAATACAATACACACAAACACACACACACACACACACACACACACACACACATATATATATATATATATATATATATATATATATATATATATATATATTGCCTTTGCTTAGAAAATAGTTCACATCATTTTTCACCTAAAATTTTCTAGCAAAGCAAAGGGTCAAATAGGCTATTCCAATGGAGTAAGTGAACAATAATAGTAACAATAATAATTAAATTAACTTCACGAAAAGGTTTGTTATTAGAATTAAAATTCTGGGGACCTTGGTTCCATTTAAGAAGATGATGCTTTTCATACATCATTTCAAGATGGCTGATGTAGTTATTTATCCATTCTACTCTGAAACGTTGACAGAATACATCTTTGCTTATACCTCATTACACAAGTAATCTGGCCTCCCTTATAAACATAAAATTATTATGTAATGCAGTAACTAATATGAGTCTTAAAAATATCATAAACTAAACAGCTTTCAAATATGTTTCATAATCATCAGTTAGATTTTGTTGTCCCACTAAATGATAACTGCATTAAAAAAGAATGAAAGGAACTGTGGAAAAAGTATAATCTTGTTTTGCATTCAGACCCTTAATAATTAAACCTTTTTAGTCGTGACGGATCGAGATCTTTTCTTTAGTCTCGCTAAATAAATAATTGAATGTTTAGTTAATAAATCCTGAAGTTCCTTTTCAAGTTTGCAAAATGAATTTCAACAATCTTAAAAGCTCAGGATTTTCAGTTTTAAACAATAACATTAGAATCGACTTTCCAAAGTAAGACTCTTCAAGCAAAGGATAAGCATAAACTTCGTCTAGAACTACATAAGTTGTGCAATTCATACCTCTAAATATGAAAAACGACCTTTATTAATGCTCTACTATATTTTAAATGATTCTAAGTGCAAAAATAATTCTGAAGCCACATTAACTCTCTTGGTACTACTTTGTAGACGACACGGGAAATTAATTATTTCTGGCATAAATCAAATACCAAATTAAATAATATAGACTCGGAAATGTCATTAACTAATGACCAAGGAGAGCCATCAGAATCATAAATACCCTCAACTGTCTTCAAAGAAACGTTTTTCAACTCATTTGTAACCTTGTCCGGGCTCCTTCTAGAGTCCATGTTGTGAGTTGGAAGCAAAACAAAGCCTTTGGTAATAGAAGCGAAATATGAACAGTTACGAATCCCTGAATTATATTAGAGGATTAAGATAGGCAACATCCAATCCTTGCATTACCACAAAAATAGCCCCAAAGTCGAACTCGCCTAACTAGTACCTCGCTCAAGTGATACTAAGACGTGTATTCTCAGTACCCATAAACATGCTTCAGATGGTATGCTAAAACTACATCACTCAAAAGAATAATGACCGATCTGTCATTATATGAAGGAAACGTACTATATATGCGAGGAGTCGAATAGAATTTGTATTAAAAAGAAACATTTTTTATTCATTTTCTCTTTTTCTGTAGTACACAGATTAGACACGCCACGAAACCTGTCTTCTAAATCAGAA
>NC_061100.1:138211460-138231460 GCF_015104395.2 Macrobrachium nipponense | reverse complement strand
TTGCTAATTAGCTAGGTTCGAATTCCAAGCGAGGGCGGAGCAGTCTAGGCACGTCCCGTTCAGACCATTGGATTTCTCTTGCGCGGATCGTTTTGGGAAGATTTGCGTCCGGATAAGGACCAGTCCCTTCGATTCTGATCGGGATCGAAATTCAGGTTCTGAGTTGGCGGAAAGTAACTGCTATTCGGACCAAAGAGATTAACTTACAAACAATAACAAATAAAAAAAAAAACACAAACATATATCTGGAGAAGACTTCTTTTATTAAGAATTTCAGCAGACAGGTATCGAAGATTCCCGCTTTCTCTTTAGTGTGGTGCTTAAGGGTCATACAGAGCCTCGAACCTTCTTGCAAAAGTTTCAGATTGTCTTCGTTTGGACCTAAATTGTATAAAGTTCCGCAACCTTTCCAGTTTCTGTATAATAACCTACCGTAGATTAGGTCATTAAAAGACTATCAGGGAGGTTGCTTCCTTTAAGCTGCATAATATTGGCTTTTCCAGTGCCGTTATATTGTAATGACGATGCCGTTTTTTCAAAAGCCTTTATCAGGTATATAATTACGTTTCTTTTTACATAAAAAAAGTTAATTGTGCTTTCAATATTATCTCACAGATAAAACGAAAATTGTCTATCTAACGCAACTTTTAATTCTCTCTTCTCTCGCTTAGTGGACCGGTGGTCGAGATGGCAGCAACATAATTACACACCAAAAAAAAATCTTTTAAATTTCAATCAGACTAATCATCAGATTGTTTACTTGCAGAAGAGCTTTGGGGGAATTTAGATATCCGAGTCGTCGTTTTAGCTGGGTAGAACCTGAATGAGATAATGACGCAATCTGGCCCTGCATCAAATTAAGACCCATAGAGCGCAAAGCAGTAATGAGAATTTAGTGTCCCTGAGACACCAAGTTGCAACCATAAATCCGGCGTTTTATAGCACAGCCTCCCCCAGCTCCTGTGGACTTCAGCTTTACTAAGGCAGTCGACCAAGGAGCAGATCTTTATATTTATCTTTAGTGTCTTCTTCTTCTTCTTCTTCTTCTTCTTTATTTTGTTTATCTGGCTAACGCGCGCAGGACAAAAATCGAATAGACTACGCAGGGAAAAAAAAACGAAAAAAAATAAGCCACCCTTTTAAGAGAAACATGAAAGAACTGACGGTGAATATAACTTTTGGCTTTCAAGGCTAAATATTACGAATAAGAATGGAAGGAGAAAAGAACCAGTCGTCGTAGAAGGATAACGCAATTCAGTGCTGCTTCTTATTGCTATGCCAAAGGATGGATATGTCATTTACCGCTTCATGGTCTATCTGATCACCACTTTATTGCCTACGCTGTAAGAATCATTAACTGTCCAGGCAGTGTATCATTCTTTTTACTAATAAACTGGTGTCTTAGGCATACAGATTTACTCCTCATGGTCATTATTATCATACCCAGTATACAACCAAACGTCCATGAAATTGCCAAGCAAGTCCACAGAATACTGTAGAATGCGTTCAATGAATTGATCTGAATGTGTATTAAATAATAATAATAATGAGTGACAAATTTCGCGGTTTTGCATATTGAGTGGTTAAGGCTCTCATCACGTCTACAAGAGAGCACATGGGTTTGAATTCCCGCCGAATTAGTTAGCTGCAGAAGTTAGTTAACTGTAGAGACTGGCAACCTAGGACGTAAAGGATAATTGCCGAAACATTTCTTAGTAAAATACCTTCCGGAAATTTGAAACGCAACATTTCTGGAGTTACTCTGTCAAAAGCAAAAATAAATATATAATGTTTGTTAACAACTTCGTTTTTCATCATCATTAACACGTATTTGCTGCCATTGCCGTCTCACACTTTTATTTAGGAAGCAGGTTGGCACAAAATAAAACAAAGAAGTTTCATTAAGGGTAGAAAAACTCCTAAAGTCTAAGAACGACAACAGATATACTCTAACACGCAGAATAACCTCGGCACTTGAGACTGTCTTCTGTATCATAATTCACGTCTGCCGTATTTGAGAAGACAACGAATATAATATAAATGCAATATTTTTGTTTCCTTTATTTTTAAGGGATGAGCAATGAAGGTGCGTTTTAAGATTCTCTTTAATATTTGATACGTCTTCAGCGGAAAAACCTTTTTATTTATGCCATCGGAATAATAATAATAATAATAATAATAATAATAATAATAATAACTAATAATATAATAATAATAATAATAATAATAATAATAATAATAACATAATAATAATAATAATTAATAACATAATAATAATAATGATAATAATAATATAATAATATAATAATAATAATAATCAATAATAATAATAATAATAAATAATAATAATAATAATAATAATAATAATAATAATAATAATAGATAGGAAAACCTCTCTATCACGAGAGTATATATAATATTCTAAGGAGTCCAAAATATTAATAAGAATGTTAAGAGTTCGTGCATAATTTAAAAACACTTAATAAACCATTCGAACCCTTCCTTGGGTTCATCTTGTCTAAATGAATGATTAAACAAAACATGTCCTGAGGTGAACTTGAAAACAATATACAGAGTCGCTGAAGATTGTTGACACCGGTAGATAGCTCGTTTTTGGACTAGGTGCCCAATTTACGCCTCCGGATGAAGGCCTTCATGCAACGTTGCAACAACCAGTGCGGAGATCGAAAAGAATTGCAGACAGGAGTATTAATAGAGGAAAGGAAATAACTGCCCTCTTTCTTCATCACCTGGTCCAAAAACGAGCTAACTACCGGTGTCAACAATCTTCAGCGACTCTGTATATTGTTTTCAAGTTCACCTCAGAACATGTTTTGTTTAATCATTCATATAGACTGACGATGAACCCAGGGAAGGGTTCGAAAGCTTTATAAAGAGTTTTTAAATTATGCACGAAGTCTTAACATTTTGTTATTGTTATTGTGGACTCCTTAGAACAAAATAATAATAATAATAATAATAATAATATAATAATAATAATAATAATAATAATAATAATAATAATAATAATAATAATAATGCTATATAACTACCTAGATGATACAAACACCATCCCCACCAACAGAAAAGCTGCAGAAGGAAGTGTAGGGGCACAACATACCAGCTCCTGATAGACAAAATGGTAAGGAAGAAAGACAAAATGGTAAGGAAGAACAAGAAAGCCTTCGACATGATACCACACCCATGGCTAATAGAATGCCTGAAAATATATGGGGCAGATGAAAACAACATGCTCAACTGGAATACATTACTTACAAGCTCTGGAATAAGACTAGCAGAGGTTAACATCAGGACAAGGATCTTCCAGGGCGACTCATCGTCCCCACTGATCTTCGTAGTAGCCATGATCCCATGACAAAAGTACTGCAGAAGTCAGATGCCGGGTACCAACTCAAGAAAAGAGGTAACAGAATTAACCATCTGATGTTCATGGACGACATCAAACTGTATGGTAAGAGCATCAAGGAAATAGATACCCTAATCCAGGCCGTAAGGATTGTACCTGAGGACATCAGGATGGAGTTTGGAATAGAAAAATGTGTCTTGGTCAGCGTACAAAAAGGCAAAATGACAAGAACTGAAGGGATAAAGGACTGATGGGAATAGCATCAAGCACATAGATGAGACAGGATACAAATACCTGGGAATAATAGGAGAGGATATAAATACCAAGAGATGAAGGAAACGATCACGAAAGAATATATGCAAGGACCTAAGGCGATACTCAAGTAAAAGCTCAATGCAGGAAATATGATGAAAGCCATAAACACATGGGGAGTAGCAGTAATAAGATACAGCGCAGTAGTAGTGGAGTGGACGAAGGCTGAACTCCGCAGCATAAACCAGAAAACTAGGAAATACATGGCAATACACAAAGCACTACACCCAAGAGCAAATACGGACAGACTATTTATAACGCAAAAGAAAGGCGGGAGAGGAGTACTAAGCATAGAGGACTGCGTCAACATGGAGAGCAGAGCACTGGGGCAATATCTGAAAACCAGTGTAAACGAATGGCTCAGGAGCTCATGGGAAGAAGGACTGATATAAGTAGACTAAGATCCAGAAATATACTGAGACAGGAGAATGTCAAACAGAACGGAAGAATGGCACAACAAACCAAAGCAAGGATAATACATGAGACAGACTAAAGAACTGGCCGGCGATGAAACATGGCAATGGTTACAGAGGATGGAACTCAAAAAGGAAACAGAAGGAATGCTAACAGCGGCACAAGAACAGGACCAAAGAACCAGATATATTCAAAGAACGATAGGTGGAAATAACATCTCACCCATATGCAGGAAGTGCAATAAGGAAAACGAGACCATAAACCACATAGCAAGCAAATGTCCGGCACTTGCACAGAACCAATACAAAAAGAGGCATGATTCAGTGGCAAAAGCCCTCCACTGGAGCCTGTGCAAGAAATACCAACCACCCTGCAGTAATAAGTGGTATGAGCACCAACCCGAGGGAATGAAAGAAAATGATCAGGTAAAGATCCTCTGGGACTATGGTATCAGAACAGATAGGGTGATACGTGCAAATAGACCTGACGCGACGTTGACTGACAAAACCAAGAAGAAAGTGTCACTCAGTGATGTCACAATATCATCGGGCACCACAGTTGATGAGAAAGAAAGAAAGAATTGAAGTATTAAGACTGAAAATAGAAATAAGAAGGATATGGGACATGCCAGTGAAAATTGTACCCATTTTCATAGGGACACTAGGCACGATCCCAAGATCCCAGAAAAGGAACCTGGAAAAATTCAATGCTGAAGTAGCTCCAGGACTCACGCAGAAGTGTGTACTTCTGGAAACAGCGCACATAGTAAGAAAAGTGATGGACTCCTAAGGAGGCAGGATACAACTCAGAACCCCACGCTATAAAAACCGCTCAGTTAAATAGGATGACTGATAAATAATAATAATAATAATAATAATAATAATAATAATAATAATAATAATAATAATAATAATAATAACTGCGCATATAGTAAGAAAAGTGATGGACTCCTAAGGAGGCAGGATGCAACCCGGAACCCCACACTATAAATACCGCCCAGTCGAATTAGAGGACTGTGATATACCAAAAATAATAATAATAATAATAACGTACGGCAAGGCCAAACTTCATGAATTGCAATATATTAAACAAAGTAAAAAGCTTTTCGAGAAAGTAAGGAGGAGAGGAAGTAACTCAGAATGAACTTAATTCTTCAGATGATTTCAGAAGAAGAAGAAGACGAAGAGGAAGGGTTCGGCATTTCAAAACAAAGGAAGAAATCTTCCGCGCTGGTCTTATCAGTTGGGTAATGTATGCAGCGGCGACTAGGTCTAGTTCGCTGTCCCTTATCTCTAATGGACATCCCGAATCGTATAAACGAGTATAAACCAACCTGCGCTAAATATCTAATTAAAATCGACAGCTCACTTGTCACACCTGGAAATATAGCTCGCTCTGGACCCTACCTCATAAATCATGATAATCTCTCTTAGATCCCGTGCTTTATTGGAGCATAAAATGAGCGAGGCTATTTAAGGCTATCTGTTCTGGAGAAACAGGACTGAATGATAGACTTATGAAAGATAAGAAAATAAACGATTCTTAGGCTCTTGTCGAATGTCATTACAGTCAGACCACGTGAAAGCTTCAAGTTATAGTTTGCATTCATGGGACTTCATAAACCCTCGTCTCTACTGAATAACTAAATATTAAGTCTCACTACAATGTTCGACATGATTGGATGGTACCAGCAGAACGAGTTGGAAGCACCGAAGTACTATAAAGTTCTCGGTTGTGCTAAAACGATTGCCAACGCCCAGAATTTGAAACAGGCTCGAGTTCACTGACAATTTTCTTCACATATTTGTATAGCAGTTCTGACGTCAAGCTTATCCTTCTTAATTCAACTATGGGACATCAGGATGTCTTCAAAAACCTTTCATTCTTCAGGTTATAGAGGCCGTAGGCCTCCCTATAGAGAGAACCGACCATTTCCGCATTCTCTTCCTTTAGCACATCGGGAACGGGTAGTGACCAATCCCACTCTCCAAGACATAAAGATAATGAATCTTCTTTACGTAATTTGAGATTATCAAGGTAAAACGCTTAGACATCGAACTTATCCCAGTTTCTGTATCTGGCAATCCGAGAGCAATATATCCCCATTATTTACTCTACATCTATTTCTAGCGTTTTCTTCTCTCTCTCTCTCTCTCTCTCTCTCTCTCTCTCTCTCTCTCTCTCTCTCTCTCTGCCATTTCTCAAGAAAAAAAAACAGATATGTTTTTATACCTTTCATCTTCTCTTCAGATTAGAAATTAAGATCTCTATGATCACCTTCTGACATGAGAAACCTTTCAGGGATTAATTCTCATTCCCATTGTTTTCGAGCGCTAAGGCGGTCTTACAATCTCGGGCCAGGTATCCTCCTACCTGGCCGTTGCTTCCTCTCTGTCACTGGTCCTCTTGCACTTAAGCAGGTTAGTCAATAGGTGAAGCTTTGCTTAAAACCACTGGTATATATATATATATATAAATCATTTTTTTAAGGTCTACCGAGGAACATATTTCTATCCGAGATTACGTTAAAATGACTTAACTGGTGACTCGGCGAATAAAGGACTAACTTAAATCGTTGTCTGATTTTATTTGAAAGTTTTTGTCCCAAATGGTAAATTTCGGATAACTCTGGTTCTGTTGTATACTCATAATACTTTTTAATTGGTCTTCATTTTATTTGTTTAAACTATTACTGATATAGTTATTTACAGATCATAACTACCTACTCGCTCATTCTTCTTTTTTTACTTACTAATGTAAATGTTTTCTTGTACAGTAGTAACAGTAATAAATATGAATCGAATCTAGCTTTTAAATTATGAGGATTTAACGTAACTATACTTTCAGTATTTCAAGTACAAAAAAGCAAATTGGAAGTTTCCTGAAATGCAAAAATGATTGATAGATTGTTTTTAGCGGAGAATGGAGGACTTCTATCTATTTACCTACCTATCTCCAAGATCACTGAAGATTCTTATAGTTTTATAATGAGAAAATCACTTGGGAGTAAGTTTACTATTTTGACCGTATTTTTATCTTATCATGTTGTAAAAATGGATGGGCTAGGATACCTAATGCCCTCTGTCCCACACGAATCCCGATTTCTAGAACACACTTGAATAATCTGTTGCTAAGGGATCTCTATACCACGATCTGACACCAAGAAATACTTGATCTCCTTTTATGTACAAGAACATGATTGTAACAATACAATACTCGTCAGAAAAATCCGAAATAAATTCGTTTATGATACTCGCTGCATATCGGAGGCGTTGTGACAGGTAATACCGACCTATATATTTACATTCTTTTTATGCAAAGGTCGACGAATGCTTATATGCAGGTCAAGGTTGCATTTCGAGAATGAAAGAGATGTCTTTTTATTCGTTTCCTTACTTATCTTCTTACATTTCGGCATCTGTTTCGACAACATATCTCTGACTGGCGTCTGGTCTTTTCACATCATACTCACGAGCCACTATTCTTCTGCTGTCTTGTGACCGGCGAATAATAGTCGTCATACCAGTGTCTATCCTTGGCAACAGCAACAAAACCATTAACCAGTCAATCAACCTATATTACGAACTCAGCTACGATACTCTCCAGATATCACTGCTTCCGTCTTCTCCCGCAAATATTTAAAGGTGTTGAACAAATTGTGCCTGACATTAACTTTCGGGAGGGTGTGAGGAGAGCGGCTTTCCCTCTGTCGCAAAAGAACAGGCGTAAACAGATGCGATGTTACGAGAGGGTAAACAAGTTCCCTTTTCGTATCAAATTACGGGAGGGAAAGGTGGTAAGGGGGAAATCTCCCTGTTTGCAAGACGGTTGGCCTGCCTGTTGCAAATAATCATCATCATCATCATCATCATCATCATCATCATCATCATCATCATCATCTCATCATTATTATTATTATTATTATGAAGAATAACAACTGTGGTACGTGAAACATTCTAGTTCTTCTGAATTCGTTGCAGTATATGGGTCGTTAACGGAAGTAATTTTCAAATGGGATACAATAAGGTCTGATGCTTCAACAAGTATGAGGGTATGTTAGAATAAGAAATAATAAATAATTTAGGAACGGAAAGGAATACGCAGCCATACTGCAATCGTTGTGATAACTTGCGTCTCCTCTAAGGGACCTGACTGAACCGCAAAGACTGATTACTTGACAACTTCAAGATTTCAAGAATTCGTTTTACGCCTTACGTAAAAAATTATTCTCTTGTCACAACAAAACCCAATATCCAAATGAAGAAAATGAAGCAATTTTGACGACAGTGGCCAGGTGGGTAATGTGACCTCGATCTGATACTCCGGATGCTGGTTCGAACCCTACTAAGGATCAGACTTGCTTTGTATTCTTGCATTTAGATCTCAGGTTTATAGTGACAAGCGTATTCAAAAATGTTATTACAACTACATACACAACTGGTAAAACCAGTAGATTATAAATATATTTATATACTACTGGTCACATTTTACCAGATGCGTATGTCATTGTAATAACCACAATGCCTCTGAGCTTCTCGATTTTATCAAACTTTTTGGATAAGTTTGTCACTATAAACCTGAGATCCAAATGCGAGAATACAAAGCAAGTGTCAGGAGCAGGTTCGACCCATCATTTCGGAGTATCAGGTCGAGGTCACATCTACCCTCCTGGCCACGGTCGTTTTGTATATACACATACACCCACACACACATATATAATATATATATACATACATATATATATATATATATATATATATATATATATATGCATTGCAGTATTTTTATCTAATAAACAAAAATGCTCGAAGTGGTGATTTCTCTTTTACCTGACAATGGTAAGCATGATGTCTATCATCTCCGAAAACTGTCACGATTTGCATCTTTCACATAAAACCTCTAGTATTGCCTCTAGTGATTTCAGTAACTGTAATCCCCCAACTCGTGCGTCCTACTCGTTTTGCACAACACGCATCGCTATTCTAAACTGCCACAGCGAAATAGTGTCAAATCAAATCTTTAATTAATTTATTGTAAAACTCTCGGATGTCTTCATGGCTTGTCTGGAATATTGATATTTTAATGCAACTTCAAAGAAACACCTTCATTTATTTCTCAATTGTCATTTTCTAATTCTCAACTGTTATATTTGTTTATCTATTATCATCATGGTCATGCTGTTACCTTTTTCAATTGTTATTCTGAAAATATTTTAATTTGGGATCCTGTTTCAATATCATGTCGCATATTATGACCATTTTAGTTAGTGTCGCTCAGAAATCTGATTAAATTTTTTATAGTTTCGTAAGAATATTATCTGTGAATAACATTGACGGTACAAGCTAAATTTAAAACATCCACTACTTACTGTCATAGTTACTAGACATATTTCTGTCCTTACCAATCGTCTACTGTATTTTCCTAACTATCTATTTACTGAATTTCCCCTGATATTTGAAGATTCATAAGTCCTGATTAATCCACAGAGGAAGTCGAGCGAGAGGTATTAGCTTAAACGATTATCCATTGTTACCAAGCAAGTACGACGCTATTACGCCATTGACCGGAGTCATCTACGTATAAGCCTTTCCTCTTTTGGTGTTTGATCAAGCCGCGCGACACATGCCCAATGCCCCACGAACGATTCAGAGTACAATCAATCCACGGGCATTATTGACAGTCGAACAGAATTACTTTTTGAGTAAGGAAGGAAAAATGACATTTTCATGGTGGCGGTGAAAGCTCGAAATAGTACGATAATGTGGAAATTGAATGGAAAAAGAGGAAATGATTTGAATGGGACTTGTTGCAGCAGGTTATGACTGAAGCTTATAGATCTCTCTTTGAATCTAACGGGTGTTTGCTTCTCTGCAGAGATTCAAATGTTAATTCATTCCAGTTCGGGCAACATCTGATGGAAAAAAGACGAGAAGAAGATAGATCGTCAGCAGGTGACTTATTTCATCCTTTAATGTCAATCAACAGCCAACCAGGAGAAGGGGTGGGGGGTGGAGCTGGAAGGGAGGAGCCCGTGGAAAGCCACCACCCTGAGGCCGGCAAGAGACTCTTCATAAAATAAACAAAGGCGCCTTCTGGTCCCGGTGATCTGCAACGGACGTTGACTATCAATCAGTAAACGGAAGAAGAAGAAGAAGAGACCAGGAAGATGGGATCATATTTTAACAATATATGGCAGATTTTGTTTGACGTCACCAGAGCAAACATTTACGCAAAATGAACAATGACTTTATGAACAGAAAAAAGTTAATAATAATAATAATAATAATAATAATAATAATAATAATAATAATAATAATAATAATAATAATAATAATAATAATAATAATAATAATAATTGAAAGATACCCATAGTAGCATGAGTCTTTCAATGGAGAAATAAATCCACAGTTATGTAAATGTACATATATCAAATTTAAAACTTTGAGGATAGCTTTCGGGAATACATTTACATAACTGTGGATTTGTTTCTCCAATATAATAATAATAATAATAATAATAATAATAATAATAATAATAATAATAATAATAATAATAATAGTATGGGATAAACCAGTGGAAATTGCACCCATAATCATAGGAACACTAGGAACGATCCCAAGATCCATGAAAAGGAACCTAGAAGAGCTAGATGCCGTAGTAGCTCCATGCTGAAGAGAGTAATCCTAGAAACGGCGCACATAGTGAGAAAAGTGATGGACTCCTCTGCAGGCAGGATACAACCCGGAACCCCATAATATTAAAACTACCCAGTCGAATATGATGACTGTGATAGACAAATTATTAATAGATAAATAAATAAATATATAAATGAATAATAAATAAATAAATTAATTAATAATAATAATAATAATAATAATAATAATAATAATAATAATAATAATAATAATAATAATAATAATAATAATAATAATATGTGGCGCCGTGGCAGAGTGGGCCAGGTCGTCAATGGACTGGTTAAGCAACATTGGGGCTGGTAATTCGTTGGATGGGTGACCGCTCTCCTCGGCGTTGATTCCATGGGAAAGGATCTTTACCATAATTTCCTCAGTCTACTCAGCTGTAAATGAGTACCTATCCCTGATGGGGTAGGGTCCAGCTATGGATTAAATAGCAAAACTCAGCAATGATGGAAAAAAATGAAGGAATAAACGACAACGACGTAAATGGAACCTCTGGCAACAGAGGAGCTTCGTCCGGCAGCCAGGTATTCAATCCAATTGAAGGAGAAGACGGTCAGGTACTTGGAGGTCGTCATCCAGCAACTGACCACCACAAAGACAGTAACCAACAGGCTAAGATTGGAGCTACAGAAGCAAACTAGAGGAAGAAATGGACAAGAGAAGAAAATAAGGAAATATGGAGATGCTACATCAGAAGTAAGGTTGGTCAACATCTGGAATGAGAGGAATAACACCCCCCAAACAGAGCAGAGGCTGGCAGACCAAGTAAGGAACATAAAGAAAAAGAACTGGCTCTCCCCAACAGAAAGAGAGGAACTCGAAAGGGAAATGACACACAACAACGAATTACAAGAAGACAAACTGAGAGACGATGCTACAGAAGACGACAGGGATGATGAGGTATCAAACAACGACACACGAAGAAACACCGACGAAGTAACAGAGAGGACGGAATGGGTAGAAAAGATTAGACAATGGATGGAGCCAGATACAGAGAGAACAAAGATCCCCTCCATGAAAGCCTACAACACCAAAAAATTAAGGGAGAAAACAAATGAGGTCAATGAAATAATTGGAATAATACACACCACCAGTATCACAGAAACAATTAACTTGGCATATGCAGGAGCAAGATTAGTAGCAGAACTGATGGGGCTACGACCACCAACACAACCAACCCAACAGAAACCAAAACAACAGCCTCCTTTTACAAGGTGCCTGGAAAAGCAAATCATGGTGATGAGATCTGACTTGAGTAAACTGAAAGAGATGGCAGAAAAAAGGCAAGAAAACATGGGAGCAACTCAACGAGAAATACAAAGTACAAGAGCGGGGACTAAACAACACAATACAAGATGTAAAACAGAGGCTTAAGGCCAAAGCACATAAGATCCAACGGTACATGAACAGGAATAAGGGATACCGACAGAACAAACTATTCGGAACCAACCAGAAAAGACTATACAGCCAACTAAGGGGGGAAGACAACCACCAAGAAATTCCTGAAGCCAGACCAAGTAAGAGACTGGGAAAACATATGGAACAATCCAGTATCACACAACAAACATGCAACATGGCTCCAGGAAGTCAAGGAAGGAGAAACAGGGAGAGTAAAACAAAGATTCACAGAGATCACGACAATACAGTCAGACACCAACTAAAGAAAATGCCAAACTGGAAAGCCCCAGGTCCCGATGAAGTCCATGGATACTGGCTCATAAACTTCAAGGCCCTACACCCACGAATAGCAGAACAACTCCAACATTGTATCTCAAATCATCATGTACCCAAATGGATGACCACGGGAAGAACATCCTTAGTACAAAAAGACAAGAGCAAGGGAAATATAGCCAGTAACTACAGGCCTATCACCTGCCTACCAATAATGTGGAAGTTGCTAACAGGTATCATCCGTGAAAGGCTATACAACTACCTGGAGGAGACAAACACCATCCCCCACCAACAGAAAGGCTGCAGAAGGAAGTGTAGGGGCACAAAAGACTAGCTC
The DNA here is from genome assembly GCF_015104395.2 of Macrobrachium nipponense. Lineage (NCBI taxonomy): Eukaryota > Metazoa > Arthropoda > Malacostraca > Decapoda > Palaemonidae > Macrobrachium > Macrobrachium nipponense. Next base: position 138,218,658 of record NC_061100.1, on the reverse strand, counting down.
CTGATAGGCAAAATAGTAATGAAGAACAGTAGGAGAAGGAAAACCAACCTAAGCATGGCATGGATTGACTATAAGAAAGCCTTCAACATGATACCACACACATGGCTAATAGAATGCTTGAAAATATATGGGGCAGAGGAAAACACCATCAGCTTCCTCAAAAATACAATGCACAACTGGAATACAATACTTACAAGCTTTGGAATAAGATTAGCAGAGGTTAATATCAGGAGAGGGATCTTCCAGGGCGACTCAATGTCCCCACTACTCTTCTCAGTAGCCATGATTCCCATGACAAAAGTACTGCAGAAGACTGATGCCGGGTACCAACTCAAGAAAAGAGGCAACAGAATTAACCATCTGATGTTCATGGACGACATCAATCTGTATGGTAAGAGCATCAAGGAAATAGATACCCTAATCCAGACTGTAAGGATCGTATCTGGGGACATCAGGATGGAGTTTGGAATAGAAGCCTTAGTCAACATACAAAAGGGCAAAGTAACAAGGACTGAAGGGATAAAGCTACCAGACGGGAGCAACATCAAACACATAGATGAGACGGGATACAAATATCTGGGAATAATGGAAGGAGGGGATATAAAACACCAAGAGATGAAGGACACGATCAGAAAAGAATATATGCAGAGACTCAAGGCGATACTCAAGTCAAAACTCAACGCCGTAAATGTGATAAAAGCCATAAACACATGGGCAGTGCCAGTAATCAGATACAGCGCAGGAATAGTCCAGTGGACGAAGGCAGAACTCCGCAGTATAGACAAGAAAACCAGGAAACATATGACAATACACAAAGCAATACACCCAAGAGCAAATACGGACAGGCTATACATAACACGAAATGAAGGAGGGAGAGGGCTACTAAGTATACAGGATTGCATCAACATCAAGAACAGAGCATTAGGGCAATATCTGAAAACCAGTGAAGACGAGTGGCTCAAGAGTGCATGGGAAGAAGGACTGATAAAAGTAGACGAAGACCCAGAAATATACAGAGACAGGACAATGACAAACAGAACAGAGGACTGGCACAACAAACCACTGCACGGACAATACATGAAATAGACTAAAGAACTAGCCAGCGATGACACATGGCAATGGCTACAGAGGGGAGAGCTCAAGAAGGAAATTGAAGGAATGATAACAGTAGCCCAAGATCAGGCCCTAAGAACCAGATATGTTCAAAGAACAATAGATGGAAATAACATCTCTCCCATATGTAGGAAGTGCAATACAAAAAATGAAACCATAAACCACATAGCAAGCTAATGTCCGGCACTTGATTCAGTGGCAAAAACCCTCCACTGGAGCCTGTGCAAGAAACATCAGCTACCTTGCAGAAATAAGTGGTACGAGCACCAACCTGAAGGAGTGATAGAAAACGATCAGGCAAAGATCCTCTGGGACTATGGTATCAGAACAGATAGGGTGATACGTGCAAGTAGACCAGACGTGACATTGATTGAGAAAATCAAGAAGAAAGTATCACTCGTTGATGTCGCAATACCATGGGACACCAGAGTTGAAGAGAAAGAGAGGGAAAAAATGGATAAGTATCAAGACCTGAAAATAGAAATAAGAAGGATATGGGATATGCCAGTGGAAATTGTACCCATAATCATAGGAACACTAAGCACGATCCCAAGATCCCTGAAAAGGAATCTATAAAAACTAGACGTTGAAGTAGCTCCAGGACTCATGCAGAAGAGTGTGATCCTAGAAACTGCGCACATAGTAAGAAAAGTGATGGACTCCTAAGGAGGCAGGATGCAACCCGGAACCCCACATAATAAATACCACCCAGTCGAATAGGAGGACTGTGATAGAGCAAAAAAAAAAAATAAAAAAAAAAAAATAAATAAATAATAATAATAATATGTACGCTGGAAACAGACCTTCTTTCAAACAAGTTTTATTAAAAATAATGGCAGAATTCACAGAATTGATTTTTGTACAATATTCTTTCAATTCTCCTTATGATTTTCCTTTCTGGCACGCTGGTATTATAAAGCAGCTGTCCAATGTTCATCGTGCTGTAGGTCGTCAACGGAAATTTCGGGCGGGCTGGTGTTATCAAAAGCAAAACTGGTTATCAGGGACAGGCTGGGGTCGTCAACAGGTATACAGGTGGGTTTCGTAGGTCGGGAACAGGCCGTAGTCGTCAGGGGTCTATCCGGTATTTCTTGTTATTTCTTCTTTTCTGGTTTTCAAGGCGTCTACATGTTTCGGCCACCTCGTTTGGCCATCTTCGGGACGGGATCGCTGAGTGCAATGGTCTGTGTCAGATGTATTCACGCTATTTATTGCATTCGGTTGGCTTGAAGAAACAGGTACCAGTCACTTTTCATTGGGCAATACCTGTGACGTCACGAGCGATGTCATCAGGGGGCCCGTTGCTGGTTGGCTGTCCTCTTCGTGGGCGGAGCCTCATCCTTATTGGTGATGGTGGAGGTCCCCTCGAAGGGCGTGCTACCAGGTCGTCCTCAGGGCGAGAGCTTGAGCTGCGATCACCCTCAGGGTTACTAGGGACGTCCTCAGGATGAGAGCTAATGCTTCTATCATCCTCAGGATCCCTCTGGTGCGATGGTTGTTGTGGGGCGGTGTCTGCTGCTCTCCTGACGGCGGTGGGGAGGAGGATGGTCTCCTGTGTGATGTTCAAACCTGGCTTCTCCCTCCCGATGTGCAGCGCTTCTAAGATTCGCAAACGACGTAGATCGGGTGCCTGGTCGATAACCTCGAAGTTACCGACGATGTCGCTGCGTCGGATTCTTTTATTATGGGCAGTCCTTGCATGATTAAATACCGCTCCTTCCTGCGCGTGACAGGAGATCCTCTTGGAGAGGCGCATTGACGTCATCCCGATGTAAGTTCCGAGGCATCCTCGGATTGGGCACGTGCATCTGTAAATGACGTTCGTCCTCTTCAAGGGATCCTGCAACGGTGCGAGGTTATTTTTCATAATAAGACTGCATGTTTTTTTACTTGTATAAAATATGATCAAGTTGATCTGCTTGTTGTTGTCGGTCGGGGAAACGTGATTCCTGATTATTTCCCGTAGGGCTCGCTCGTCTTCTTTATACCGCCGATGGAAGGTGCCCTTGTAGAAAAAATTAATTTTCTGCTGGGGGTCTGGGCGGGGTTCCTGTAGGTACCATTCTTCCATGCTCTTCCTGAAGACGTTCTGGATGCTTCGGTTGGTGTGTCCGTTGTTTACAGACCCAGACCCCCAGCAGAAAATTAATTTTTTCTACAAGGGCACCTTCCATCGGCGGTATAAAGAAGACGAGCGAGCCCTACGGGAAATAATCAGGAATCACGTTTCCCCGACCGACAACGACAAGCAGATCAACTTGATCATATTTTATACAAGTAAAAAAACATGCAGTCTTATTATGAAAAATAACCTCGCACCGTTGCAGGATCCCTTGAAGAGGACGAACGTCATTTACAGATGCACGTGCCAATCCGAGGATGCCTCGGAACTTACATCGGGATGACGTCAATGCGCCTCTCCAAGAGAATCTCCTGTCACGCGCAGGAAGGAGCGGTATTTAATCATGCAAGGACTGCCCATAATAAAAGAATCCGACGCAGCGACATCGTCGGTAACTTCGAGGTTATCGACCAGGCACCCGATCTACGTCGTTTGCGAATCTTAGAAGCGCTGCACATCGGGAGGGAGAAGCCAGGTTTGAACATCACACAGGAGACCTTCCTCCTCCCCACCGCCGTCAGGAGAGCAGCAGACACCGCCCCACAACAACCATCGCACCAGAGGGATCCTGAGGATGATAGAAGCATTAGCTCTCATCCTGAGGACGTCCCTAGTAACCCTGAGGGTGATCGCAGCTCAAGCTCTCGCCCTGAGGACGACCTGGTAAGCACGCCCTTCGAGGGGACCTCCACCATCACCAATAAGGATGAGGCTCCGCCCACGAAGAGGACAGCCAACCAGCAACGGGCCCCCTGATGACATCGCTCGTGACGTCACAGGTATTGCCCAATGAAAAGTGAGGTACCTGTTTCTTCAAGCCAACCGAATGCAATAAATAGCGTGAATACATCTTGACACAGACCATTGCACTCAGCGAATCCCGTCCCGAAGATGGCCAAACGAGGTGGCCGAAACATGTAGACGCCTTGAAAACCAGAAAAGAAGAAATAACAAGAAATACCGGATAGACCCCTGACGACTACGGCCTGTTCCCGACCTACGAAACCCACCTGTATACCTGTTGACGACCCCAGCCTGTCCCTGATAACCAGTTTTGCTTTTGATAACACCAGCCCGCCCGAAATTTCCGTTGACGACCTACAGCACGATGAACATTGGACAGCTGCTTTATAATACCAGCGTGCCAGAAAGGAAAATCATAAGGAGAATTGAAAGAATATTGTACAAAATCAATTCTGTGAATTCTGCCATTATTTTTAATAAAATAATAATAATAATAATAATAATAATCATAATAATAATAATGAAGAAAAGAATCTTTGGCAATGCATAAACTGCTTTCTACTGAGCATCAATTCCCACCAGTGACAAGTAATTCTGGCAATGCGAATATGCAGTGCTAAATCGGGGGAAAAAAAATTCTAAGTTCGTTCTCCTCTGTATGTCTCGCCGTATATTTAAGAAGCCTTCTGTGACTGTTTCTTTAGCGTGTTCCTATTGTTTATGATACTGCATCTGCCCGCCCGTGATCTTTATCTAAACACAAACACTAAGCATGTTAATCTTCGAGAGGATTGCAGATAACGCTGTCAAATGGCTAAGGGAAAGGGATCCGATTACGCATCTCAAGTAGCAATTATCATGCCAAGTGTGACCGGATCTCAACTGTTGTCTTGTCATGTTTCGATATTTTAATCATCGAGATATATTGTCAAATCTTTCTTGATCACAGGAATCTTTTTTATCTTTAGCGTGATGGTTGTCGATATCACCACAAAAAGGGATATCATTCTTGCAGTGTGGCCTTCACTAAAGGATGCTAGGCACATCCCACCGGCTTCTGGCTGCAACCACTGTTTAGCTTTTTACTCTTTACCTTCATTCCCGCTTCCTTTCGTCAGTCTAGCTGTCCAACTGCTCTGACTATTATTTCTTACTGCAACCAAGGAATTTTCTTCTAGTTTCACCTTTAGAAACTCGAATTAATTTTCATTTATTTTCTGAAGCTCTTAATATTTCTGCAAAAACCATCCCACCTCCCTCTTGTCACTGTATTGGGCGCTGATGAGTGGCCGAAAGTGCCCCAATGCTTGGCTTTGTGGCCTAAAATTCACTATTTCTTCTAGAGAAATTTAAGAAGCAAATATAAGCAGATTCTTTCAAAATGTACCATGTTTCACTTTTCAGTTACCTTACCATTATTCTTAAAACAGTTCACTTAAACTTCATTGATATTATATGTATGATCTTTACTAATTTTGTCAATTAAAAAATTGTCAGTATTACTGCTTACGCCAGTAGTAGCAGATCTTAATCAAATGGAATGGACTGGAATATGAAATTTATGCACAAAACCAAACACTAGGACCCATAGCATCATTCAGCGCTATGGCGAGAATTAATGAATATACAAATTAAATAAACAATAATTTAAAAAATATTATAAAGAAGATTTATGCTTAAAAGGTATAATCGGAGATTTATTTATTAATGGAATTAAAACTGGCATAAATAAAATAAAATAGGATACACTTATATAAAGTAGATCTTAATAAATCTTTAAAGATTGACAGTCTCTTCACCGGAGGCATAAGACCACAGGACTTTGGGAAATAACGGAAATAGTATCATCGTTTTTATGATTTAAGAAACATTATTTATGTAAAGGCCAAAGGGAAATCTGGCTCAAAGTTTTTCCATTCACAGTAACTATGATTTTACGAATTTTTTATTCACTTTTCATCTTTTATATATAATAATTAATAATAATAATATCAAATAATAATATAATAATAATAATAATAAAAAATAATAATGATAATAATAAATTTAAAATTAATTAAAAATAAAATAAAAAAAAAAAGGTTAAAGCTTTCCTCCTTTTGTTTGGGGTATTTGGAAAACCTTTTTGGACCTGTGATTTGCCAGGCTACAGGGGGAATAAAAGGAGTGGAACCAGATATGTTTGGCCTGGCAAATCACAGGTCAGCAGTTCATATACCCAAAGAGGAGGTTTGCCTTCAGTATCATTATGCAAAAATATGAAGAAGAAAAACTTTGGAATCATAGAGTGCTTATTTTACCCACTCCAGAATTGTGTAAACGTATTCAATTCTCAAGCCCGAAGGCATTGAGGATAAGTAGCAGGCCAGCTTTGCCTCCTTACGATAATAACAATGATGGTATAATGAGTGGGTTTACACATCATTCTTTTTCTTGACAGTTACGCCCAATCTCCCATTCGGGCAGTCTTGCATTTCTCCATAAGCTCATCATCTTTGAAGAATGTCTGAGATGAAAAAGATAAAAGATTCATTGGCGTATTCAGAAAGAGTAATACAGTGTAATGAGTGGGGCGCATGCTCAAATGGGCCCTTGATAACTGCATTGCGTGTTACCTGAATATTGATGACATCCTGATACGCCGACTATACTCGTTCTTGAATAAACCTTACTTTTCCTGTTTGCACGGATCTCTTGCATCGTATTTATTTTAACGAGATATTTATTTGTCTAGCAAAGAGACTATATATTTTTTATACTGTTAGGTTTCCTTTTTAATATTACTCTGCAAAATGTTGTGAGAGGCAAAATCTGATGACAATTCATATTCTTTCATTTTTTTTAAAAATAATCTAAGATAAAGACGCCGAAATGGGCCACATCTGCCAAAAGATGGGAATATGAAGACGCATTCGTGAAATATGACAAAGTAAAATAAATAAACGAAACCAATATAAATCATCTCGATGACGGCTGAGTGGGGCACTGAAGAGTCGAGAGATGACACAAGTCACTTCGTAAACTTCAAGAGCCTTAAATTCGTCGCAAATCGTCGCCTGGACTCAGCTGCCATCTTTTAACGTCCATCCGAGACAATCGTCGTTTTGTTTCGGCTCCAATTCGGTTCCTGTAGCCTTCTTGCATGTCAGGCCGATAAGAATCGTTGGATTGTCTCTGTCCCTGCTCCGTCTGACTGCCTTTTTTTTATTTATTTTTTTT